>NC_044554.1:58268175-58540808 GCF_007565055.1 Rhinopithecus roxellana | reverse complement strand
CCACAACCCTTTAAAATGCTGGTAAAGGAAGAGTGTGTGTTTTTCGTTCTTTCTTTCTTTTAATTGACAGGAGAATTGGAGGTCCAGAGAAGTTACTTGCCTAAAATTGCATAGTACATTGAAGGGGGACTGGCGGGGGAGGTAATGGGACAGTACACTTACTTGGAAGAGACTGTGTCTTCCAAGTTAAGATCCTTTCCATTTTCGTAGTTGTTTGAGTATGGATAGTTTGTGTATACGAGTTATTAGGTAGCTCTTCTAGGCCTTGACATGAAATTCTAATAGAGAGCCAGCCCAGCAGTGAGGATCCAGTGCTACGATTCTGTGACTCTGGCTGGTGCTCACAGTTAGGACCAATGGCTATTAAAATGAAAAGGTGCATTGATTGCTAACTGATAACAACTTATTCTGCCCCACCCTCAAATAAAAACAAACCCTTGGACTCCCCTGAACTTGTTCTAGCTAGGTCCTTTCTGTTAAGATAGAACGGGATGCATATGGTTAGCATTTAGAAGTCTATGTAATTAATAAAGGAGTATTTTTCACGTAGATAATTTGAATACTTTCAGTTGTCTTAGTTTGTTGAACTTCATCTCTTTCTCATGGCCTTCCCTTTGCTCACTTGAAATCAGAGAAACTTGAGAGGAGTTACATTACACAGTAGGTACAGACCCCTAGGTTTGAATCCAGGCTGTGCCATTTACTATCTGTGTGATCATTGTTTACTTAACCTCTTCTGTGCCAGAACTTGTTACATGGAGAAATATATGTCGTCATAGGATTGCAATGATGATTAAATGAGTTAATACATACAAATGCTTAAAAGAGTACCTGGCATGAAATATGTACTCAGGATATATTTGCTATTTCTTGTTAAAGTACTTGTAATAATAAAAAATATTATTACTACCACTTCTACTACAACTACCGCTCTTCTGGTCCAAGTTGAATTACCTGTAATTCAGTTGTACTTTAAAAAGGACTAAAGGTGGCTTGTGTATTATATATACCTTCCTTTTTTAGCAGCTGGAATGTTCAGGGACCACAGGAGAGTGAGCCGTGTTCACAGGCATGCTGTAAAATCCCTTCCTGATTCCCCTTGACTGTGCTTTCTAAGCACCTAGGAAAGCATGCCTGCTGGACTGGATCTAGCTCTGGGTATTGCAAGCTCACTTAGTGTGGGAAAACCAACACATTCTAATCAAATGAACTAGATTTAGAGATTAGCGAAAAATCCTAATTTTAGTACCAGCCTGGGTACAACACATAAAAGGAGAAACACAGAAAACGCTCCTGGTTCACTTTCTGATTTTTTGAGATTGCCTGATTCTTTGGAAAACTAGTAACACAAATGTGGGCGTAGAGAAAATAATTTTCCTTCCTTTCAGGTTTAGATAGGAAACAGGAACAGATCGTCCCAAAACGTATCTACTGTCCTGATGTAGCACTTGCTGTGAATCTCTAAGCCTTTTTTCTTGTAATTTCTGCAAAGTTCCTGGCTTCCAGGAATTATAGCTGGAATCCCTCAGTACCTGCATGTTTCAGGCACACAGTTAAATGGGATTAAACTGCAGTTACGTAATTAAACAGAACTTCCTCCTGAGTTGTCTTTTAACACCTGGTCTCTTCCTGTCCTGATCAACAGGTATCTCAGATGAAGACATCATCAACATTACCCTTCCTACTGGAGTCCCCATTCTTCTGGAACTGGATGAAAACCTGCATGCTGTTGGGCCTCATCAGTTCCTGGGTGACCAAGAGGCGATCCAAGCAGCCATTAAGAAAGTAGAAGATCAAGGAAAAGTGAAACAAGCTAAAAAATAGTCTTTCCCAACCATTGGCTAAGAAGAAATGCAAAAGAAGTGGCATAGGAGTGTGTTATGGGTGCTGAAGTCTCTCTCTTTTTCCCCGGTTTTCCAGAGCTAGGCTGTGGAGTAGAGTTGTATAGGTAACTAGGTAACTTATCGTGACCCAGATAAGGCTTTAGGATGCCTCAGTGCTTATGTCACAGCCTTATGAGTTAGCTTTCCTGCTAGCCCCCTAGTCGGTCACTAAACTAGTAACTAATGGGGTTTAATGAAGGTCATAAGTTTCTGAGATGGGAGAGCAACAAGTAGAGATGAAGTTAAAGGTATTTATTATCCAAGAAATCATTTTTGAGTCACCATTGACAGGCACTATTCCAATTAGTAGTTCACTTTTATATTTAGTAAGATTTTCTGGGATGACAATAAGAGATATTAGATAATATACCATATGTATTTATTACTAGTCTTTTCCTCTAGGAAAAGGGATGCTTTGATAATTAAGGCCAGCGGCCCATTAAATTAGAAAGTCACAGATATATTTCTCCAAGAAAGCCAACAACCGCCACCACAATGACAAATGACAACAAGGCCCTTTAACTTGTCTTCTAGTTTAGCGACATCCTTCTTTTGACATTTAGTAGAATTCCTCTTTGGCCACAAGAATAAGCAGCAGATAGACAACTATGGCTGTTGAGGTTCTCATTTTGGTTTGTTTTAATTTTTTGAACTTCAATGTTTGGGTACCTGTAATTAGTTTAAAAATAAAGTTCCTGATAATAAAGTGACTGAAAATGGCATCCCCAAAGTGTCTCCATGTGTTTGGTGAATTTTAGGTAGGCTTCTAAATGAGTCTGACTCATGCCTTCCTGTAACACTCAGTTACACTTATTTCAACACAACAGACACTCGCGATTTTCTATATGCTGAAGCATGAAGCAGGGAAGGTAGAATACAGTGCATGGAACTTTATTCACATGAGCAGAAGGAATGGTGTATTGGGGCTTGTGACATAAATTTGTTGTTCATTGAGGGCAAAAGATTATGGTATGTAGAGCAGAGCAGTCAGGGTAGGCCATGGACACAATTGATTGCTTATCTGTCTTAATGATACTCTTCCACACTATGTTTTTAGATGCTGTGGGTATGTAAGTCATCATTTATTTAAGCCGTTGACTCTGTTTCAAAGCAGGTCACATATATTTCAATGATAAAGTCATGTAAAACATTTGTAGCTATAATACCTGTTATATTTACCATTTTTTCATGGTTTTTCATTGGTAGATTAGTTTATTTGTATCTACTTTATAGTACAATTGGCATTTGAAGAATACTAACTTGAATGTATTTTTGCTACTGCTTTGTCTCCATTTGATTATTAATGCAAGACTTTTAAAGATTAGCCAAAGAAGATGGCTGAAAAGATGAACCTGCTTTGCCTACAGCTGGCCACATCTGTGATGTATAAGGACAGAGAATGTGGATGCTTTACATTTATTACCTACTATTGGTTTCTCTAGTGTAGCCCCTTCATTTTAGTGGTGTTCATTAACCAAGTAATACTCTAGAATTCAAATATCAGGGTCAAGAATGCAACTACCAGATGTTCCTAGAATTCCAAACTATGGCTAGCCTGCAACTGATACCATTTTTGAATAGTATCATCTCTGGAACTGGCCTCTGAGTTTCCCAGCCCAAGTGGTGACCATGTCTTAATGTACCTCAAGATCCTAGAGTTGGATTCTTCCATTGTCCTGCATCTAGATATCTTCTTCCAGGGAACCTTCTGGCAGCATGATGTGCTTCTGCACACAAAGCAACTCTCATATCCAGTCACTTTAGAATCTCGCAGGCTTCCCAAGAAAAGGATTATTTTTGCTGATATTCTATGATACAACTTGGTCTTACTATTTTTGAGATCTTGGCTAAAAAAATAAATGTGAACAGGGTAGACTTTTTTTTGTTTTTTTGGTCTTTTTTTGAGACAGTCTCACACTTTTGCCCAGGCGGGAGTACAGTGATGCGATCTCGGCTCACTGCAAGCTCCGCCTCCCATGTTTACTCCATTCTCCTGCCTCAGCCTCCCAAGTAGCTGGTATTTACAGGCACCCGCCACCACACGTGGCTAATTTTTTGTATTTTTAGTAGAGACGGGGTTTCACCATGTTACCCAGGATGGTCTCTATCTCCTGACCTCATGATCCGCCCGCCTCGGCCTCTCAAAGTGCTGGGATTACAGATGCGAGCCACCGCTCCCGGCCGAGACATTTTTTTAAAAGTCACTTAAAATTAGTTAACAACTCCAGTACTCCAGCCTTAGGATTGTCTAGCAAACCTCTTTCCTTTGCATTGTTAACAGTGTGTCCAGAATTTCTGATGCAGGAATCTTGAAGGCTGCTTATTCTCTATTGTAATCTTGGCATCCTTCTGAGGCTGGGACAGAAATTAGGGATTTATTTTCTCCTAAAAAAAAAAAAAAGGGATGACAATGACCAGCCCAGTTGTGGTGGTTCATGCCTGTAATCCCAGCACTTTGGGAGACAGAGGCAGGAGGATTGCTCGAGCTGAGAAATTCGAGACCAGCTTAGGCAACAGAGCAAGACCTTGTCTCTACTAAAAAAAAAAAAAGACAGCCTATCTAGGAATTAGGTCCTTAGAAGGGGCAGCCTATCCTGCTTCCAGTTTAGGCTTTCCCTGGAGCCAACTCTGCATGTCTCCTCTGCCCGGGCTGAGATGCTTGTCCCGTGTGCGTCAGAGTGGCAGGATAAAAGCAGTAGCGGCGTCAGCTGCTCCCAGAGTTTTAACTTTTAAAAAGCCTCTCAGACTAGTATGGTATCCCAGTACACCGAGGATGGTTTTTCTGAAAGAGCAGTTCTGCCTCAGAAGAGAGGATTTTGCATTGTTTGGTACCAATATGGGCACCAAATTAACAAAATACCCTTGGTGAGAATACATTATGTCTAATATAGTTTTCCTTGCTAAGGTGTGCAAGGAAGATGAATGTGACGATCTATTTCCAAGCTCAACCAGACTCATCTGCTCAACATTTGCAAGTTATTTCTCATCCCAGGTTGTGACCACTTTTATTAAAATGCGGTTCCCAATGTGCACATTAGTAACAGTGGTTATTTGTCTCCTGGCCTGGGACAAGCCTCGCCTTGCCCTATAGCTTTGGAGAGTATGCTTGTTTTTTTTTTTTTTTTTTTTTTTTTTTTTTTGGTGAGAGTGTGAGTCTGTTAGAGCCACTTTCTGTTGGACTGTAATTGGCCACCTTGGTGGCAGAAAGCAAAAATTCTCCCTCTGGCCATGTTACCACCCATCCAGTCCCCCAGGAAAGAAAGAGGTCAGAGGTCAAGTACTCTTTCCCCACTCTCTACTGTGTAGTTGGAGTTAACTTTCCCAGCACCTTACTATTTTTGACAAAATGGAGTTGGGGGAAACAGCTTTACTAGCCGGAAGATTCATCACGCCCCCAGTGTCATTTCAAATTTATTTTGATGCTTTCACAAGTAACATGTAGGAATCTCTTCAAAGTTCACCTTCCCTGTCACCTGGAAAGCTTTTCACACATTCTCATTCCCTCAGAAAGACACCCAGATTGCCTCAGCCTGGGAAATCCTGGTCATGTTTCCTGGTTTTGTCTTTTGTATCACTGGGATCTGCAAGTTTGGGGCTCACATGACGCCCTTTACTGTGTTAAATCCTGCCTCGCCTCACAGCAGATCTGGCAGTGACATGCTGTGCTATGCTGGAGCCTGAGGTTTTCATGTTGGACTATGAGGGGAATTCAAACTGCTGATCCCAAGGGAATAGGGAACACCCAAAACCTGGAATAGCCATCCAATATCTCTCCAATGACAACATTATTTGGCAAAATTAAAGACAGAACTGAAATCACTCTTTTTCCCCCGCTGTTGATGTTTTCTTTACTGGAGAGTAATCTAGTTCTATATAGTCTGGCCTTTAAGATCCTGGGACCCGAAATTGTCCCCCAGATTTATTGTAAGTTGCTTTGGCAAGTTTTTAAAGGTAGGCTAGTGTGTCATCACCACCACCTAGGTACACATAAGAGAGCCACGTCTGAGTCTAGGCTGGTCACTTAAGCTTATTACACTTACCCTAATTTGACACGGATACATTTTTAAGATACTGTAAATATTGTAAACATTTACAAAAGTAGAGAGTATAAATAGCACAAAGAACACTCCTATACCCCTCACCCAACTACCGAATTCTTGTGACCACTGTTAGGTACCTTCTCAGTCTCTCCCCACACCCGCCCCACTGGATTATTTTGAAATCAATGACAAATGTCAAACAGGATAGATTTTGAAAAGGAAAACAGCATAAATAGTCTCCGATTCATTAAAATGAAAGTTATCAGTAATCTGTTCTGAACTTTGACTTTTTTGGGACTCTAGAGGAACCATACAGCTTTGCAGCCATTGCAAAGCCGTTCAATTCAAATTTCGACTTGTGTATAATCTGTATTATCTCTGGTTACTGTTTAGAAGCCTATTAGCCTGCTCTGTGCAACTTGTGCAAGATGACGTGGGATAATTTGGTACCTCTGATGTTAAACTCAAGTGCATAAAGATGAAAATGTTGCTGAGACTATTTTTACTACGTAATTCTGAAACAATTCTGTAGCATGAAAATGAGTATAAATGTATTGATGTTATTGTAAGTGAGCTTACTCACTATGGGAGAAGAAAGATACAGAATGGAGGAAGGTAAAGAAGGACGCTGTGGTATACTGGTCCTGGGTGAAAGGTGTTTGTGTAAGAGTGTGTGTGTGTGTGTGTGTATTTTCCACTCTCTTTCCCCCAAGCCCCTCCCTACTAACTCTGGCTCTGCCCTCTGAAAGGGCCTAGAAACAATAACCCAGAAACAACAAACACACTGAATTCCTTCAGTCTTGGTTCCTAAACACTATTCCACAGAAGCAGGGATGTTTGGGGAAATGCCTGCTTCCAGGTTTGAGGCAGATGAAGCATAAGGTGAACTTTGAGCACTTTTGTCTTTTCTGACTCATCAAGATGTTACAAGACTGATGGGACACAGACATTTGCTTGAAGGACCAAATTTGGGGCAATTTAAACTTAGAAAAAGAATGATGGTAATGAGTTATAGAACATTGAATTCAAAAAATAGTGCCTAAGACTATAAAGGTATTTTTTTAAAGGTGGGGAGAGAAAAAGAGACAAAAATATATACCGTTTCTTTACAGAAGATTACCAGCTTCCATCGTTAATAACGGATCCAAGCAAGGACTATTATTGGATGCTAAAACCACTGGGCTTTTAGAGAACTGAACATTCACGTAGTCTCAAGTCATAATAAACGTATTAATTACAAAGAAAAAATGTATCTTCACAATGGAGAGATCCCTTAGACACTACTGCAACCAAGGGATTAACCTTAAAATCTCCAATGGATGGGTCAAATAGATAGTATGTGATTTTTATGCATGTCCTTGTATAAATCAGTGCGAAGTACCTATCACTTAGTCATCTTCCCAAAAACTTTAAATCTAATAATGAGAAAGCAATATGACATATTCAAAATACAGGATACCCTAAAAGACAACTGGTTTGGACTTTTAAAAAATATCAAGGCCAAGAAATAAACACAAAAATATGAAGGGACAGTTCCAGATTAAATGACACTATAGGGACATGATAGTGAAATGTAATTCATGAACTTTAATTGGATCTTTAGCTTGTAAAAACTTACAAAGAACATTTTGGGGCACTTGGAAGAATTTAAATACGTGTCTATGTAGGCTGGGTTCAGTGGCTCACGCCTGTAATCCCAACATTTTGGGAGGCCAAGGCAAGCAGATTACTTGAGGTTAGGAGTTCAAGACCAGCCTGGCCAACATGGTGAAACCCCGACTCTACTAAATATATGAAAATTAACGAGGCTTGGTGGTGGGTGCCTGTAATCCCAACTACTTGGGAGGCTGAGGCAGGAGAATTGCTTGAACCCGAGAGGTGGACGTTGCAGTGAGCTGAGATCATGCCACTGTACCCCAGCCTGGGTGATAGAGGGAGACTCCATCACTCCCCAACCAAAAAAAATAAAAAATAAATAAAAAATCTGTCTCTGTATTAGGTGATAATAAACATTACATTTATTGGGTATAGCAATGGTATGGTGCCTTGTTCTTAAGAGATAGCTGCTGAAAGATTAACGGATAAGGCATCCTGATGTCAGTAAGTCATTTGTAAATGGCTCAGCCAACACAACGTTTCTATATCTTTAGAGAGAGACAGAAAGCAAACACGTCATTGGTCACTTAGCAACGGGACTTGTTCTGAGAAATGGATTCTTAGATGGTTTTGTCATCATGTGAACATCATGGAGTATACTACACAAACCCAAAAAAAATATGGTTTAGCCTATTGCTTCTATGCTAAAGACTTGCACAGCCTGTTACTGTACTGAATACGGCAGGCAATTGTAATACAATGGTAAGTATTTGTGTGTCCAAACATATCTAAACATAGAAAAGGTACAGTGAAAATACGTTATAAAAGATTAAAAAGTGGCACATTTGCATAGAGCACTTACCATGAATAGAACTTGTGAGAATGGAAGTTGCTCTGGGTGAGTCAGTGAGTGAGTGGTGAGTGAATGTGAAGGCTTAGGACATCACTGTACACTACAGTAGACTTCATAAACACCATACACTTTGTCTACACTAAATTATTTAAAATACCGTCTTTCTTCAATAATAAATTAACCTGAGCTTACTGTAACTTTTAAAAAGTTTTTAATATTTCAGAATCTTCTAACTTTTGTAATAACACATTAAAACAGAAACCTTATTTAACCGCATGAAAATATTTTCTTTATATCATTATAAGGTTCTTTGTTTTTTTTTGAGACAGAGTTTCGCTCTTTCTCCCAGGCTGGAGTACAGTGGTGCAATCTTGGCTCACTGCAGCCTCTCCTTCCTGGGTTCAAGTTACCCTCCTGCCTTAGCTCCCGAGTAACTGGGATTACAGGCATGCCACACCATGTCTGACTAATCTTTTGTATTTTTAGTAGAGATGGGTTTCACCAAGTTGCCCAGGCTGGTCTCGAACTCATGGACTCAAGTGATCCACCCACCTCGGCCTCCCAAAGTGTTGAGATTACAGGTGTGAGCTACTGTGCCTGGCTATAAGCTTCTTTCTGCATTTTAAATTTATTATTTTTATTTTTTACCTTTTAAACTTTCTTGTTAAAAGCTAAGACACAAATACCACATTAGCCCAGGCCTATACAGGGTCAGGATCATCAGTATCACTGTCTTCCACCTCCACATCTAGTTCCATTGGAGGATCTTCAGGGGCACCAACATGCATGGAGCTGTCATCTCCCATGTTAACAATGCCTTCTTCTGGAATACTACCTGAAGGATTTGCCTGAGGCTGTCTTAAAGTTAACTAATTTTTTTAATAAGTAGAAGGAGTATATTCTAAAATGATAAGAAAAAGTACAGTATAGTAAATACAAAAAGCACTATCAGCCATTTATTATCATTTTCAAGTATTACATACTGTACATCATTGTATGTGCTAAGCTTTTGTATGACTGGCAGTGCAGTAGGTTTGTTTACACCAACATCACCACAAACACATGAGTAATGACTCATGCTATGACCTTAGAACAGCTATAAGTTACTGCACAACAGGAATTTTTCAGCCCCATTATAATCTTATATCTTATATGCAGTCCGCTGTTGACCAAAACAGCACATGACCGTGGCACATTACTATATGGTAAATGTCACAATTGGTGAATTGAGGAAATGATTTGTAATGTATCATTCTACTATCATCTCAGCACTTCTGTAGGTTTGAAATTTTTTAAAAAAACTAAAATAGTGACAAGAAAAAATTGATAAGTTTAACAATGTTGTGTTTAGTATAGTCATTAAAATATGTCTCGTTATTCAGAGTGAGGTGCCTGGTTTTTGACTTTTTATTTTTGAAACCTCAGTCTTTGTTAAGAGAAAGATAAGAGAAAGCCTTTTTCTTTTTTTTTTTTTTCTTCTTTTGAAACGGGGTCTCACTCTGTCGCCCAGGTTGGAGTGCAATGGCGTGATCTTGGCTCACTGCAACCTTCGCCTCCTCAGGTTCAAGTGATTCTTGTGCCTCAGCCTCCCGAGTAGCTGGGATTACAGGTGCCCACCACCATGCTTGGCTAATTTTTGTATTTTTATCAGAGATGGAGTTTCACCACGTTGACCAGGCTGGTCTCAAACTCCTGACCTCAAGTGATTCACCTGCCTCAGCCTCCCAAAGTGCTGGGATTACAGGCGTGAGCCACCACACCTGGCCCAAGAGAAAGACTTCTTAAGTCTGTATTATCTTGTCAAGAAACAAATTGTATGCTTATTTTGTTTCTATTATCTTTGAGGCTACAGCTTGCATCAGACCAGCAATGAGCTTGTGTGCTGAAACAACAACTCCGAAAGGCAATTATGATTGCCATCACCTTGCAGTTAACAAATAGTAATGAAATTACTTTCTCTTGATGCAGAACCTTCTATTTATTCTCCTTAGTACCTTTGGGTGATATCCCTTCTTGGTGTCAACATTTGGCTCTTGAACTTAATCTCTGGGCCTCCATTTCCTTGGATTTTAGCTCCTTATAGCTGCCACCTCCCAAGTGTCCCTTGTGTCACTCAGCTCGCTGTCATGGTTCAGCTTGATTCCGTGTGACACTAAAGCAGTTATCATGTCTACTTTTCCACACACCCTTGGATCAAGACTGCTGAAGGTCAGTGGCCTGTCAGGCATGCTTCCTGCTGCTCTCAACAGAGTCGAATGGATTCTGTTGGCATTAAAAATTTGCCTTTGATCATGTCATAGTTGGCTATTTAAACTGAAGTCTATTTGGTTTTTAAAAAAACAAGATTCAGGAAAAATGTCTTATTTTCATGAAGGAGGCTCTACCTTATCAAGACAGCCTCATTACCTGACCTATAAATTTAATTCTTTATAAAGCCAAGTTTTTAAAAACCTCCGTGTAGTCCAGAATGGGACAGTGACATAAGCATATTTTCAAAGAGTCTATGCCTATTTTCTAGTTTACAAAAAATAGATGCCATCTGATAGCAAACTACAGCAACTCTTGGCCAAGATGCTAGAGGGCCACTTTCTCTCTCATGGTGAAGCCACTCCGGCTGAAGGAGTTATTTTGCTGCAGAGAGTTTACTCGAAAATTTCTCGTTAACTTGGCTGGGCGTGGTGGCTCATACCTGTAATCCCAGCACTTTGGGAGGCTGAAGCGGGCAGATCATGAGGTCAGGAGTTCAAGACCAGCCTGACCAACATGCTGAAACCCTGTCTCTACTGAAAATACAAAAATTAGCCAGACGTGGTGGCACGTGCCTGTAATCACAGCTACTCAGGAGGCTGAGGCAAGAGAATTGCTAAAACCCGGGAGACAGAGGTTGCAGTGAGCTGAGATCGCGCCACTGCACTCCAGTCTGGGCGACAGAGCAAAACTCCAATTCAAAAAATAAAAAAAATTTAAAACTCTCATGAACTTAACCCTAACCACACAGTATTGAAAAGGGAAAGTCTGCAAGTCTGCCCAACCACACTGCCTTGTATCTGCCTGAGAGGAAAATTATCTGGATGTCGTGTTAAACTGGATGGGGAATCAGACAGAGCTGGAGTTTGTATTAGTCATGTTAATTGCATAAAATCTACCCCTAGTGGGAAGACTCTTTGGAGTAATTGAACCTAGACCTTTACATATGTAACCTCTGAAGCAGAGGGGGCAAAGGCCAACACATAGCTCTGCACCACGATTGAGGCCATGTAATCCATCCCGACACTCATTCTGTACAATACTCATTAGAGTTCTCCAGACGGCTGCTGGCCATGGGTTAGCTAGTCAGTATTTTTATCTCTGAGGATGCCCGCTAGGATCCTGGGATTGGACTGCAGGGAATGTTACTTGCAGCTGGAATTCCAGGTACTCTCCCAGGAGTCTTGGTATTTTATACAGTTTTTTAAATTTTTGTTTCTGTACATAGACACTGGGGGTCAGTATTTATTCATAAATGCCTCTGGATATTTATGACAAAAGATTGTTTCTAAAGAGGATTGAATTCCTTCCCTGGTGTGACTTCTTTCTCTGATTATTAACTATAGAGCTTACCCTATGTAACCATAAAATATAAATAAAAACATAATCGATGTCCATGGATTAGAATATGGGAAAGGGGCAGGCAGTTTTCGATCTAAAATACGAATGAATACCAAGTACTCGTTTGTCTCTAGACACTTGTTTGGCAATGTTGGCCCCACCAGTGCACCCAGATGTCTAGCCAGCATCTTGATGATCACCCTTGACTTTCCTTCTGATGGTTAAGAAGTCCTGCTGATTCCGTCACCTCTTGCCTTGCAAATTCATCGCCTTTCCATCCCCACTATTCTGCCTTGAGTCAAGCCCTCATCTTTTCTCTCTTTCAACATTTCAGCAGCCTTCTAGCTGATCCCCTTGCCTCCGCTTTTACTCTCCCCCAGTCCCGTCCAGACAGTCATCAGGGTAATTCTCCAAGGCTGTGCCCCACAGAGCCTCGTGCAGACCTTCAGAGGTCCAGCACCCCTCCTAGGCTCTGCCTTTGCACCCGCTGTCCCCTTGGCTTCGAACTACCCTCCATCACCCACCCCACCTTGCACTCTTTTCATTGCCTGCCTAATATCTGCTCATCTTTCAGGGTTCCTAACAGTCTCCTGTGGAGCCCTGTGACTGACTCTTGCTGGATCTGGCTTGTCCACTTGTCTGTTTGCTTCACTGGCAGGATAACTGAATGGATTTAAGTCTGGGTGCCAGCCAGAGTCATGCAGACTTAAACTCCAGAATTCCCTAGAATTATCCACCTGGAGGGTTAAATTGCCCACTTTTTTAGATTTGTTCTTTAAAATATTTCTCGCAACTGGCATTTTTTTTTTTCTTTTTTTCTTCCTTTTTTTCTTTTTTCCTTTGGAGACAGAGTCTCACACTTGTTGCCCAGACTGGAGTGCAATGGCACAATGGCACAATCTTGGGTAACAACAACCTCCACCTCTCAGGTTCAAGTGATTCTCCTGCCTCAGCCTCCCAAGTAACTAGGGTTACAGGCACGCACCATCACACCCGGCTAATTTTTTGTGTTTTTAGTAGAAACGGAGTTTCACCATGTTGGCCAGGCTGATCTCAAACTCCTGACCTCAGATGATCCGCCTGCCTAGGCCTCCCAAAGTGCTGGGATTACAGGCATAAACCACTGTGCCTGGCCTAAAATATTTCTCTTGCTGGCATTTGATCTGACCTGTTTATTCTCTGCGGCCATCTTCCCACCACGCCAATGCATGGAAGCAGAGGTGGAAATCCTGCCACTGCTGGACAGGAAGGCAGATGAGGCCGAGTAGCCTGTCAGCTCCGAGCCCTTCTCCATAAGCAGCTGCTGTAATGGTATGGAAACAGGTTACTTATGGAGTTGCAACCTGTTTTTAACCTGTAATTATAGAGTTAAATGTAACCATCTAAATATCTTGAAAATAAGTGGAAAAGATTCCCTAATGTTCCCATCCTAAGAACTATTTTCTTTCTTTCTTTCTATATGCGTGTTTCACTTATACATATTCTTGATTTATATTCATATTTTATTCTTGTCTTTATCATAAGGATTTCTCCATGTTGTATAGACTTCAAACAATTTTATTCTATGGCTGGACACTGTTGCATCATTTGGATAGAACTTAAATGTCCCACAGGAAAAAAAATTAGGTGCTTTCAACGTTTTGCTATAAGTAATGTCTAAATATTTAAAAACTCAACCAAGCTAATAAACTGCTATATTAAACATGTTTTGTATATTTTTCATGCCTTGAGAAATATACCTTCATAACAAAAAGTATTTTAAAATATATAAAGCCATTTTATATGACTAAGAGCCACCACACATCATCAAAGACAGTTTTCTCGGAAAAGGTTTCATATATATCGAACTTTGAATGATTTTGTGTGTATTTGTGTAAGTGTGTGTGTACCTGTGCATGTGCTCCAGGCTGAAGAAATAACAAATGCAATAGTCCTGAGAAAGGAGAGAACGTTTAGGCAACAGATAACAGGCGAGCTCAGTGTAACTTGAAGAACTTGAAGAAGGTGTTTAGGCAACAGATAACAGCTAAGGTTAGTAATGAAGGCTGAAGTGGTGTAGGATTAGGGAGGTAGGCAGAAGCCAAACTGAGCCATGGTGGGGTGAACAGATGATAGGAAAGGTCTTCCAAGCAGAAGAGTAGCCCAGTAGTCCAAGCCCTTACTGCCCCTGAAGAGCTTCTGCCATCTGAGCATGTAATCTCTCCAAGACAACATTTACATTCTTGTGTAAAAATAGATTACTGTGTAACATAATCTCTATAAGAACTGCAATTCCTATCATATTTAAAAAAGAGAGTAACAAGGAGACCTCAATGTTTCTAAATGCACCACTTCTGAAAGCATTTAAATCTTGATTTTAAATTTTATCATTTAGCTACAATGAATTAACTCCCCTGGGTCATTCTCTAATGGCAAATTAAGCCAGGTCTTGGATCCTGTTTAATCCTCACAATAATATTGTGAGGTGAACATTTTTATTATATTCATCTTACAGAGGATCCTCATAAAACCTGAGTAGCAAGACATAGTCGCAAAGCTAGTATATAGCTGCAGCAAGATTTAAATCCAAGTTGACCTAACTCATACTGTTTTTAGTTTAAATTTTTTTTTTATTTTTTTTTTTATTTTTATTTTTATTTTTTTTTGTGAGATGGAGTCTCACTCCGTTACCCAGGCTGGAGTGCAGTGGCTTGATCTCAACTTACTGCAACCTTCGCCTTCTGGGTTCAAGCTATTCTCCTGCCTCAGCCTCCCAAGTAGCTGGGATTACAGGCGTGCGCCACCACGCCCCACTAATTTTTTTTAATTTTAGCAGAGATGGGGTTTCACCGTGTTAGCCAGGATGGTCTCGGTCTCCTGACCTCGTGATCCATCCACTTCAGCCTCCCAAAGTGCTGGGATTACAGGCGTGAGCCCACCATGTGCCTGGCCAAAAAAAAAAATTGTAATTAAAATACCCATCCAAAATTGGTCAAAGAATAAAGTGGTTCAACGAAGCTACAGTGAGCAAGTTCCATTTTCATTCTCTTAAAAAGTAACATGGTGCCACACCAGTTCAACAGGACACCGAGTGGAGCTAGAGAGCTTAGATTTTTTTTCCAGACAAAATTTAAGTGTGTGCTTTTGAAAGTGGGAGAAATAGGCGTTTGCTTTCCTTCTTTTCTTAAACTGTCTGCTTTGATACTTGGACAGTTCAGAGCTTGTATATTAAAGCCTAACTGAATTATATAAATACACACATAGGAAGAGGAGAACAAACCATTTTATTTGCAGAGAATAAAGCAAAACATTGTGCTTTCTTTAGCATAGAGTATTAAAAGCCACAGAGTTCCAGCCTTTGAAAGCTATCAGAGCCAGGGCCTTCCATTAAAAGCTGTAAAGACCAATCTAGCTAGTTTAAACAGAAAAGGAATTTGTTAAAGGATATTGGGTGGCTCACAGACTCTTTGGGAAAGTCAGAGAGTTAAGCTTGGAAAGCCAGTCAGCTGAGAGCAAGACTCAGCCCACATCGTGGGATGGTTCCAGCAAGGACTCAATGGCCCTGCCGCTGGGCACAGACGCTGCCCTCCTGCTGGAACATCTGCTGCTGCTAGCCCACTTGGCAATGGTCTGAGAGATTGTAGAAGTGGCTACACATCCTTGTCCTCCTCTGTCCATCCACGCTCCCTTACAGAGAACTTTGAATGTCCTCCCAGCTGATTCTGAGCTCAGCTGCTGGGCCGACTTCTTTCTTTTTTTCTGCGTGTGAGTTCAAAGTCAATCGCAGATGGATTGTGAGCACGGACAGGAATGCTTTTCTGCACTGAGAAATACCTACTGCTCCCCAGTGCCAGGCCCTTGGCTCCCACAGCTGCGGCTGCGGCTGCACACACAGGGCCTTTGTGTAGTCTGAATATGCCAGTTCCCACAAACCTCCAGCTGCGATTCCCTTTTTACCAACCATTCCTATCTGAAGAATTAAAGGACGAATCACGTTGCAAGGGACAATGGGTGTACAGGCTTACTGAGAGAGCTTGCTTCCAAATCCATGAGCTGAAGAGACTCATGGGCAGTAAGAGGCCATGGAGGCACTGCAGTTTTGGCAAAGAATGCTGGTCGTGACCACTTGCTTGTCTTTATTCTTCCTCAGAGTTCAACACTGGCCTTGCCCAAGTACCATGCTGAGACCTGGACCTCAGGAACTCCAACACACACGCCCTTTTCAGAAATTTGTAATTTCATCATTTCTTGACCAAATGACTCCAACCACAGAAAGGCACAAATTTTCCATTGGGATTTATTCTCCCCTCCCCTTTGGTGGGTATACTTTTCCTCTCTTTCTTGCTTTTGAAACCCCGCTCATTATATGAAGTATAGGTTTTTCAAACTGATTTTAAAGTAAACTTGTTATTAAATATACACATCGTGCCTTTCTGTCTTTCTAACTCCACTTTATAGATTTGAGAATTGAGACACAGAACAGTCTATGGCTCAGAAAAGCTAAATTCAATTTTTATTTGGCCTGCGGGCCCTAATCTGGGCTTTGAAGTCTAAAGATCTAGAATTACCCACCCTCTTCCTACCCTCAGTCTGGTCAGACTCTGATGCATAAAGCCAGGAACCTCACTCCCCAAGCACGGGCAATCCAAGACTTCCAGTTTCTGGTTGCAATTGAAGGCCAGTAAATTTGGAGCACAGGATGAAACTGTTTCTAGTACAGGCAAATAATTTGTAATAATTAAGAAGTATGAAGTTAATGAAAAGCAATTAACCCCATGGCAAGCTCAGCCATAAATTTTACTCCCAAAGTGAATGCATGATGCAGGTATGAGCCTTGATTTCAGATAAAGAAGAGAATGTGGAGCTATTATTAAATACAAAGTAAAAAAACAAGAAAAATGCCAGAAGATATAAAGAATGCAAGTAGGAGCCTGGGGGCAGAGGGAGGGAAGAGCTAAGTGAAGGCGGGGGTGGGGCGGGGGGGGGGGGCAGTGGTGGAGGATGAAGGGAAGGGGAGACTGTTCAGGGAGCTATGCCAATCTGATGTGGTCTCCAGGCTGGCTGATGCTGAGTGGAGGGGACAGAGCTGGCTCCTCCCCCAGGAGACCTGAACCTGGACTTCTCCAGGCACCACTGAGCCCCCTCAGCCTCCCCACCCCACCCCTCACCCACCACAGGGAGGAGTCACATGGTGTTCCCCTTTTAAAGCAAGATTTAAAGAATTACTCCTCATTTCCTGGAACACTTGAGACCACAGGGGAGTTGGCAGAGGCAGGGGAAAGTTAAGGTTTTTGGTAGAATAGGAAAGGGCCAGGGAGGAGGGTGCCACCACGGCTCTTGTGTCTTTCCCTACCAGGCAGAGTCCTGGCAAGAAGCGTGGAGGGGCTTTTCAGGCAGCCTGTGGTTGAAAAACCAAAAAAGGATGCTTCAAGTTCTACTCATAGGTCCTGATGACTAGGGAGGGATTTCTGTCTTTAAAAGATCAAAACAGGACTTGCTCTTAAGCCACCTGAGGGTAGCTTGAATTAACACCTGGTACGCTCACCAGGTCTTCCCCAACCACTGAGAAAACAGAACCTTTGTTTCTGTCACAGATGTTCGAAATGCCTTTCATAAAAAGTCTTTACTGAAATCATTAGAGATAAAATGTTAACAGCACATACCACTAAGGAACAGAGAATTCTGAAGACATTTATTCACAGCGGAAATGTAGTCAGTCAATGGAGGTTCTGGTAGAATTATTGGTGGCAGATTCCTTCTTGATTTGACAGTGAAAAGGGGGCTAAAGAGGAGGAGGGACTGTCTTTTTTAAGAAGGACCTGGAAAACTAAGTTATTGACTAGCTGATGATGCCACGGGCTGGCGTTGTTTATCTTCAGCCGGGGTGGAGGAGAGAGAACAGTCCACCTGCAAGCTGGGTGTGAAAGTATCTTGTTGCATTGGGCTGTTGGAGATCGATAACCTTGTACATGCTTTCGTGGACATTTTGGTGCTTTCTTTTGTAATGCTTTGAAAAAAAAGCGTTACTGGAGCATCCTCTGGCATCATTATTTGAGATGTATATGTATAATGAGACACTTGGCAGCACGAGCGAATGAAGTGGAAGGGGACTGGGCACAAGGCACTCAAGTTTTGGATTCTACCCCAGGCTCTGCTACCAACTGACTGAATGACCTGCAGCCCATTACTTCATCTCTGAGACTTAATTCCCCAAAGCAGTGGCTCTAAGTCAAGGTTTTCTTCTTTCTAAATCACAACACTTCCTTTGAAAGCAGGGCTGCCCAGTGGAAATGAAGGAGGGGCCCCAGGACTCTGCCTATTCAGCTCCCCACATCCTCCCCCTGCCTGTGTGGTATCTCATCAGAACTCCCGGCTGATCTGAACTGCACTGGCTCAGAGGATGACTAAACACCCCTCCAGGTCATCAAAGAGTAGCTGCAGTTGGAGGAGCATCACTGACCACTCTGGGAAGCTGGCAGTCCTGTTTCAGTATGTGGCACAGGTCCCATGAACCTTATTCCGCTCTTGGGTTGAGCGTGGCAGCCAGGGAGCTGATGCTGGTGGGTTTTAGGGTCCCCCAGGGCGTGGATAATTTCTTTCTTAGCTGCATGAGCTACTGAAGACATGGAAGTTCTAGGAATTTGTATTAAGAATTATTTGATTAAGAATAGCTTCTAATCATTATATCCTCTACTAACAATCACATAACTTCCTGACTTCCAGTACAGGCCCTCCTTGCTAGCCTAGGCTGCCTCTTGTTCTTTTCTATCTCTGCCATCCCATTGGAGCCTGAGAATAAAGATTGTTTGACACTCTGTGTCATAGATGACTTAAATGGTCAGAATAAACACATCTTCTAAGTGGAGGTATCACACTTCCACGTCCACGTCCTATTCCCATCAGATACAACAGAGAACAAAGAAGAAACTGTGATCTTCTCCTATACCTGCCATTAAACTGCTGAGTAGCCTTGGAGATATTTATGTCGAGCAACTTTTCAGTACCCCATGTCCCTTCTGTTGTCAAAAAGCCTTTACTGAGCACCTACTCTTTGGGAAAGCAAATTATTAAGCACTAGATGGAATAAGAAGTGACATAAAACATGAGAAGCAATGAAACTGCTTCTTTAAGCCTCCATAAAAATTAGAGTCAGGTCCAAAGCCACACCACACACATGGGGGGAAGCCCTAGAGACTCGTAAGTGTGGGAGTGGGGTGAGAAAATTGCATTTGAGCAAAACGGTCCTGCAAAAAGATATATAGGGAATCAGAAAAGACGAAACTCAAAACAAGGCCAACCACCTGAGTGCTGTAGAATCCACACTAGGAGAGCTGAGGACCCGGTGCCTCTCCCCCAAGAGAGGCAGCACTGAGCAATGGGAAGAACTGGGCCTAGGGGCTGGGGACTGAGAGACCCCAGGGGCTGGCACAAGTTCTGCACTCAACTTCCTAACAACAGGCTCTACGACGAGGAGGAGAGCCTCATGGTCTTTGAGCACTCCCTGGTCCTTACAGTCTATAATTCCCTCCTTCATCAGCCTTTTTGAAAGAAAATAAACTAAATGTCCTCAGAAGAGTCACAAAGCCACTCGGCATCCTTCCCTTCCTTCTCTGCATGCATTTTCATTTGTCCCCAGATTCTTCTGGCCATCTTCCATGTTGATAGTTAAAAGTCATAAGAGCAGTCCCTGATGGTGCAAAGCCCTACCTAAAAACACTGTGTAATAGTAACTCGTACTTGTGTGGAACTAATTCTGTATAAGCCCTGCTTGAACACAACTTTATACATATTTGTGTATAAAGTAGATACTAATATGATTCCCATTTTGCAGATGAGAAAACTAAGGCACGCTGCAGTTAAATAAGTTGCTCAAGGTCATACAGGGACAAGTAGCAAAGAGCTGGGCTTCAAAGCTGGGCAGTTTGCTCTGGAGGCCATGTGTTAAGCCATCATGTTTTACCACCTCTCCGTAATATGACAAATCATAATGGCAAAGCCTCAATAACATGTATGGGAATTTCTTGGACATTCTGAACATGGAGAGTTTTGAGCCCTTATGAAAGAGCTGATGCAACAAGGAAGTGGGTGGTAGAGTGTCTTAGACTGTGCTAAGGGGCCTTAGAGGATGTCACAGCTATTGTGTACATGCACTGCCGCCACTGTCTATTTCTCTCTAAAAATTAACAGCTACGAAGAAACATGATCATTTTCAACTTAAAAAAAAAAAAAAAATGCCAGCAGCTATAGGAATCTGGAAACAATCCCCAAACTCAAGGGACTGATGCATTGGTTTAAAAGGGGTTGACTTTAAAGCTGGTATGTGAGTTGACTGAGGCCATTGGCAGGGATGCTAGCAATTTGTGGAATGCATTTTTGGAAAGAATTAGGGGGAAAATCATGTTGTGTCTTACAAACCAATAATTAGGTATACAGCTCTAAGGAGTGAGCATTAAATATCAGGTTTTCAGAATGCATAGTTTTTAAGGGAATCAGTTTGCCTTCTTCCTTCTCTTTCTTTTCTTTCTCAGATCTTACCCTAAGGATCAAATTCAAGCCATACCGGATGTGCCCAAATCATTTCCATCTGACGCCCAGGACGACTCAGAAGGCCTGGCCTTGAGGAGCAGCTCCCAGTGAGAGCTATTTTTGAAGGAACCAAGCTAGAACCACGTCCATTGTTTCTGTTCAGCCTGGTCCTAGCCCCACTGGTATGGTCTTGCTGACTTTCTTCTGACAGCTGAGTTTTTAAAATGGCCTGCTTTACAGTGTGGTCATGGATTAAAATAAGAAAAAAGAAGCCCTTAATTTCTATTCTATTTCCCTCCCACCCCCTCCCTTTCCAGCATATAAATGAAGTGCTTCTGACAGAACAGAAGCTTACTGACAACAGATGGGGAAACTGAGGCACACAGCGATTGACTCATGTGTCCAGTTCTGCTCAATTTTTGTGTAACAAATTAAGAGACACAGAGCTCTCTGTCCAGAACAAAACCCCAGGTAGTTAACGGGGTGTTCAATCAAAAAGAGAACACTGGGCTTTTATTTTTATTTACTTATTTCTTAAGAACCCCTTTGTGGCTGTTTCTGGGAAAAGTGGTTGGAGCACACCTGCCTGATCCCAGGTTTTCACTGCTCCCCAAGACACAGAAAGAGAGCTGTTTAGTTCTGTATTTACCTCCACTTTGGCCAGATGTGATCAGACAAAACATGCCTGGCAGAAAGGGTTTCCAGCTGCTCCCGAAGGCAGCTATAGTAATTTCAAGGGTAGAAGTTGGACATACTCGTGTTTACCAGGGAGGTCAGTGTCTAAACTGAAAGGAGACAGGGAGGTGTGACTGACAGCCTCAGGCACTGGGCAGGACGTACACAAAATCCTGCCTCTGTTCAAGGGGGCTGGGGGAGGGGACCTGCAAGGAGTGGCTTGTTCTATCCTGAACAAGGGTTTTACCCCAGGAAGGAGACTTAGAGATCTCTGCCTCCAACCTCCTAGTTTATTTGTATTATTTTTATTTTTTTATTTTAAATACATAAAATTTTAATACCATGAGACATACTATTCTTGTTGTTGTTGTTGTTTTGAGACGGAGTCTCACTCTGTCGCCCAGGCTGGAGTGCAGTGGCTCTATCTTGGCTCACTGCAAGCTCCACCTCCCAGGTTCATGCCATTCTCCTGCCTCAGCCTCCCAAGTAGCTGGGACTACAGGCACCCGCCACCATGCCCGGCTAATTTTTTTTTTGTATTTTTAGTAGAGACGGAGTTTCACCGTGTTAGCCAGGATGGTCTCAATCTCCTGACCTCGAGATCTGCCCGCCTCAGCCTCCCAAAGTGCTGGGATTACAGGCGTGAGCCACCGCACCCGGCTGAGAGATACTATTTTAAAGAATAAAATGCTTCCATCAACTCAGATTCTTTGTTTTTGATACTTAAATCGAGAGACTTTGTAGTGACCTGTTTTTTCATGTCACACAAAGCAATGTGGTCAGTACAGGTCACATTCTAGTGTCTAGAAATCAAACAAATCATATCGAGAAGCATTGATTGAGCACCATGTATGTGCCCGATACAAGGAAAATTGCCAAGTAGTGTATTCCTACAGTGGTTTGTAAACTTTCTACTTTGAATCATTTTAGCTTAGGAGGAGTTACAACATGAGTCTAGAGGGTGTGTATGTGCCCAGCTTTCCCCAGTGATCACCTCATACATAACCATAATACATATGTTATTGAAATTGGAAAATAACCCTCTACTTTTACAGATGAAAGAATGCAGACTCAGGGAGGCCAGGCGACTTGCCCCAGGGCACACAGTGAGTGAGGTAAGTTGGTGTCGCCAGGCAGGCACACCCTGGTTGGTAATATCAAGGCTTTGTTTGAGTCCAGTTTCTGCCACGGATGAGCTGAGTGACGTTGGACAAGTTCCTTAAACTCATCTATGAAATGGAGACAATTATAGTGCTTTCCTTGGGAGATTGTTCTGGGGACTGGGAAAAGGTGTGTGCAAGATTCTTGGCACAGTGCCTGATGTGTAACAAGAATCCACCTGCATTGGAGGCTTGCTTTGTTCCGGTCATTGTTCTGGGTGCTTTATATGTTACACTATTTATTGCAACAACCCTAGAACCCATCATTATCGATTCTTTTACCAATGAGAAAACTGAGGCACAAAGATGTCAAAGGCCTAGTGAGGGGCAGAGATGGGGCCCAAAGTTGGGTTGAGTTTTGGAGCTCCTGGCCTCCCTTGGTCAAGGCTGAATGAACAGTGCTGCTGCAGTTGCTGTAAGCATGATACATCTCACCTGGATGCTCTGGCTTCCTGTGGTGGCTTCTCTGAGCCACCTCCCTAGTGGCATCTGTGCGTGAGTTTGGCAGGATGTGCAACCTCAGGGCATTTAACATTGGACCACCATGAACTTTGCGGCTAACCAGATACTGCACTGACTTTACTCAACTCTTGGGCCTTTCAGGAGCTCAGTAATTATCCACTAGGAGGCTCCTCACCTGCCCGTCACAAGAAACTCCGTTCATTACCCTTTTCTTTTTCTCCACCTTTTGTGCCTCCTTAGTTTTAAAAGACTTTGTTATCAAACAACCTGTATTTTAAAATTAGTTGATCCATGCTTCCATTTTTAAAAAGTTATTCTTGGCCAGGCGCGGTGGCTCAAGCCTGTAATCCCAGCACTTTGGGAGGCCGAGATGGGTGGATCACGAGGTCAGGAGATCGAGAGCATCCTGGCTAACACGGTGAAACCCCGTCTCTAATAAAAAAATACAAAAATAGCCGGGCGAGGTGGCGGGCGCCTGTAGTCCCAGCTACTCGGGAGGCTGAGGCAGGAGAATGGCTTAAACCCGGGAGGCGGAGCTTGCAGTGAGCTGAGATCCGGCCACCGCACTCCAGCCTGGGCGACAGAGGGAGACTCCGTCTCAAAAGAAAAAAAAAAAAAAAAAAAAAAAAATCCAAGATATGTGCAATTGCCAATTAGAGATACTGGCCAGCAAAAGATAACCATCAAACTTGGTTTGTAGAATTCTAGCCCAAAGCAAACAAAATTTGACATTTTAATGAGACTGGGCAGGCTTAGCAGGCAGGCGTAGGACTTCAATGTGACTTTTAAAATACTGAAAATAGTTTGAGGACTCCTAAGGGTTTAGGAATCCCAGGGACTTAATCCAGTCCCCAAAGATTCTAAAGATTCCAGAAAATCCCCCATAAAACATAAATACCCTTTATTATATGTGCTTTATGTTGGCCTAAATCCCTTTTACAGTATCTTAATCGCATTCTACCTTACAGTTTGATATTTACATGAGAGTCTCTAAAATTCAAGGAAATCCAATTGCATTAAAATATTTCTATGCACATATGGTACCCAGGTGCATAATAAAGGTAGACATCATTATTTTAAAAAGAGTGGCATGCAGTTTCTTCCCTGGTTATTCAATCTCTACCTACCCACATAGTTTCCAGCATTTTCCCTCTCCCATCCAGCCTTTAGCCCTATTTGCTGTCTTCCTTTCCTTGCTATTAAGTTGGTGGTTCAATAAACTCTTACTAAACATGTGCTGTATTACTCCATGTTTTCCAGAGAAACAGAATCAACAAGATACTGATTCAATACATACACATATATATTTGGACATATACATGTATATGGAGAGAGACAGAAAGATAGAGAGACAGAGGTTGATTCATTTTAAAAGAAAGTGTGGGAACTGCAAGTCTGAAATTTGCAGGGCCAGACCAGCAGGCTCGAAGTTCTGGCAAGAGGTGACATTGCAGACTTGAGTCTGAAGGCAGAATTCCTTCCCCTTTGTAGGGCCTCAGTCTTTTCTCTTAAGGCCTCCAACTGATGGGATAAGGACCACCCACATGATGTATGGTAATCTACTCAAAGTCAACTCACTTAAATATCAATTATATCTTTTAAAATACCTTCACTGCAACATCTAGGCTGATGTTTGACCAAACAGCAGCGTATCATGTTGTTGTGCCCCCAATATTGACAAATAAAATCAGCCATCACATGGACAGGCACTGTATTAGGTGTAAAGATGGGGTGTAAAGATAAATATGACCTTGTCCTTAATCTTGAGGAGTTGATGATCAAGTGGAGAAGGAAAGGCAGGAAGGAATCATTTTGGTAAATTCCACATTGAGGTATAGATGCAAAGCTGATAAAGGAGTTTGGCCTTGGGCCAGTATGAGAAGGCTACACTTTATCAGGTGCAATTTGAGCTGGATCCTGAAGACTGAGAAGAGGCTCACTCCAAGGAAAGGTGTCCCGGTGATAGAGAAGCAAAAGGATTTGCATTATGTGGGCAACTGTGAATGGCTAGATGCGCTCATGTAAATAGACAAGTTTTCTGAATAACTTGCCTATTTCAAATCACATTTAGCCATTCCTTGTTACAACATTCCTTCACAAAGAGTCATTTAGTTCAACAAACTCATTGTGGTCCTGTTTTAGACAGAAAGCTTCTCTTTCTCAGAAACGTAGCTGAGTGATGATATTTTCCTGTACCGTATTTTCCTCACTGTAGTTGTATCTGACCTCAGGGCTCTCCAGAAAGCAACGATTCCTTTTAATTCCTCTCTTACCTCTTTTCATGCCCCAAATCCCACACACATACCTCAAATCCAAAATAATTCAACCATAGCCTTATGCATTGATGTCACAGGGCTTTCCTCTACTGAGAAGTTGAGCACAAAATCTCTTTAATTCCCTACTGCTTTCAGACTATGAAATGATGTCTGTTGGTGAATTGTTTATACATTCCACCAAAACAAGCCAACAAAAAAACTGAATGAAGTTGGCTCTTTTTTTCTCTCTGTGGATTTCAGAAAATTCCAGTATGTTGCCAATTAGGCTTCCAAAATGGATGATCAATCTAAAAAAAGATCTAGACAGCAGCATTATGTAGAGGAACAAGCACTATACTAGGAATCAGAAAAGTGAGTTTTTGTTTTCACTTGTTTAAAACACACTTATGCCTAATGTTCCATTACTGGAACGTTGAGCACGTGGGAGGTATTTATATCCTACTGCTTAAGGTCATCGCCAAGGTCTGATTGCAAAAATTCAAAAATGGCAACCTCAGGCATAAATGGGTTAAATGTTCTCTTATATTAACCCTTACCTAAACTGTGTGACCTTAGGAAAGCACACGGCCTCTCTGAGCTTTGATCCTCATCCAAGTGGGCTTCACGCTCTCCCAGGTCCTTCCAGCCTCCGATTGTCTTCCTTCCTCCCTCTCTCCCTCCCTCCCTCCCTCCCTCCCTCCCTCCCTCCCTCCTTCCTTCCTTCCTTCCTTCCTTCCTTCCTTCCTTCCTTCCTTCCTTCCTTCCTTCCTTCCTTCCTTCCTTCTTTTCTTCCTTTCTTTTTTCGTTTGTTTGTTTTGAGATGGAGTCTCTCTCTGTTGCCCAGGCTAGAGTGCAATGGCGTGATCTTGGCTCACTGCAACCACCGCCTCCCGGGTTCAAGCTATTCACATGTCTCAGCCTCCCAAGTAACTGGGATTACAGGCGCCCACCACCGCACCTGGCTAATTTTTGTATTTTCAGTAGAGACAGGTTTTCCCCGTGTTGGTCAGGTTGGTCTCGAACTCCTGACCTCAGGTGATCCGCCCGCCTCGGCCACCCAAAGTGCTGGGGTTACAGGCATGAGCCACCACGTTCAGCCTCGTGTTCCTTTCTTTCGCCACTTATTTATAAACTTACATTCTTGAATAGAACATCTTTATTCTTCTGGTTTTCCAGTATTTTAAGGCAGTAAAAAATATTTTGGAAAACACTTAACTTCACGAGTTGCCATATACATGATTTTTACCTAAGCCGGGACTGAAAATAGTGAATTTTTATAGTTGACCATTCATGTGACGTTCGTTCTTTCCATCTGAAGGTAATGTGGAGGAGGCGACATTAACATAACAAAAGCATGGAAGAACTAGGAATGTCAGTCTTTGATGCTGAGCTTCATAATTCTTCCTTCTTATATGTTACTGCCAAATCGGTGTCGGCATTTCAAATGGCTTTGGGATAGCACACCGGCCTGAGAGGAGTTGAGGTGAAGCCTCTCGTTTTGGTTTTCCTGTTGAATAACTACACTGAAATTCACCAAGATAGAGTCAGTGGTGGGCTTTAGGCCAAGCTCACTGGCCCCATCTAGGAATCAAAAGCATTTAGCCCATGTTCTAACCATTGAATTAGACATCAAAGGTCCAAAGTTCTGAGACTGACTTAGAATAACCGTTTACCTCCAGGCGGCACAATCTCCAGAACGTTCCTGGAGGATGAACTTTTGGCTTTCACCAGCCTGCCTGTTAAGCCATCCACCAAGGAAGATGAAATGTCTGACCAGACATCACTCCCAGGTGGCAGTTCGTGCCTGTTTCCTCTCACATGGCCATCATGGGACATCATTCTGGAAATCATTCTGCAGCTGTATGAAACCAGGGCCAAAACCCATTTCCCTACCCCAGAAGCAAGAGAAATATGGATATGGGAGAAATGAAATTGACTGACTATTGGTGATGGGGTGCTGTTGTCAAGGGTAAGGACTGGGCAATACTTTTAAGAGACTGAACACCTTTTGTTTTATCAAGAAAACCATGAAAGACTCAAGGCAAAACAAGCAAGAAGCAAAATGGCCAATAGTTTGTCTCCAGCCAGGTTTCTGTAAAGACCAGGAGGAACAGCCTCCCAGGAGTCAGGGAGACAGATAGGCTGTCTTCTTGTCTAGTCACTGTGAGACGACAGGGTCACAGGGTCACTCAGCTTTGTTTGTAGAATCCTGAGCCCCCTAAATCCAGTCTTGGATAGGAGGAGGGGTGAAGGAGCTCTATGGAAAGGGGAGCCTTATCAAGATTCTGGGGGACCCGCAAGTGGCTCTCGCCCTGGGAACAGTCACTCTGCCATATTTGCTAAATACCTGTCGCCGGCAGAATCCTGTTCTAGACGCTGAGAGGAGCTACAAGGGCTATGAAAGTTCTCTCCATTCATGGAGTTTGAGGTATGAATCGACGCAAAACTGGTCTGTAAAAATGCATGTGGCCATGCATTTACTGTCCCCCTCAGCTGCACAGAAAGCTACGCTGATACCCCTGCCACTCAAGGGTAGGACACACCTACAACTTCAGAATTGGAAAGCACCCTCAGTAATCCCCTGGAACAATCCTCTCCCCGATTTACAGAAGAAACAATACCCAGAGAAGGGGAGTGGTTGCCCCATGCAGTTGGGAAGAGGCAGCACGGGAAGAAGAACTCCAGGCTGCTGGAGCCCATGAGGGGTCCAGTCCGGCCCAGGCTGCCTGACTCTTCTTGTGAGTTAGGGGAAGGGAGTAAGAGAAGCCAGAATCCGACCATGTGAGTTTTAATCCCCTTTGTGATACAGTCTGTGCTTGCAAATGGTTAAGACAGTGTGTGGCTTCGCCTGTTTTCCTGCCCACATGCTGACAATTTTGTTGAACAAAATTACAAGAATAGCACAAGGATAAACTTTCCCCTGCCCTCTGCATGTATCTTCCCAACGTTGTTATGCTCGCCTATCTTTTGCTATTAGATCAGCTTTCTTAATGCATCTATGCATTATGGAACATTCTGGTTACAAGCCTGCATGCTGGAGTCAGACTACCTGGGTTCAAATCCCACCACTGCCTCTGCTGGCTGTGACGTCTGGCAAGTTCCTTAACCTCTGTCTTCGGTTTTCTTGCCTGAACAGTAAGGAAGAGGATCAGATCCTCTCAGAGGTGCTGCTCAGCCCTGACATGATTGTGCTTTTATTTATTTAAAAAATATGAAAATGATGACTGTGCCTATTAGAGGCAGGAATGGAACAGAAGGAGCAGGCAGTGGTGAGAGAAAGATGGATCAAAGAGCCTTTCCCTTCGGCCATAAACCAGCTTCTCTTGTTTCTCTTTGCCTTGTTTTTTAGGTGTCTCTGACTGCAGAGGAAGAAGAACATGGGAACTTTGAGTTGTTATTACTGAGGAAGACAGGATGATCAGGAATTTGACCAGGAAGCCCAGGTCACATCTAACATCAGTGAGGCAGTGACTGGTTAAAGGCTTGATGAGAACTGGCTGTCTGGCCCCAGGCTGCCAAGAATAGCAGGGGTGAATGACTTATAGAACCTCAGGCTGTATCAGCTTGGGTGGACTAAGTGATCACCATGTCCCCCTAGAAGCTAGTCTGGAAGCCATCCGCAGGGGAGTCTGAACTAATGAACCAGGGCCACTGGGGATGGGACCCAGGAATCTGGATTTTAACCAGCATCTCAGCTGACTCTTAGGCTTCAGGTTTAGAACCACTGATGTGGTCCATTCTTCTCACCGACAAACAAGGACCAGCTCTTTCTTTTTTCTCTGCTTCTTTCCAGACAGAAGGTGTTCAGGGTAGAGAAGTAGAGTTTGACCTCAGTGCTGCTTCTTCTTCTAAGCCACTGTGTTCAGAGAGCTAAGCATAAGGCAGAATGGAGGTGAGAAATTGCTCGGAAATTCTCAAAGCCCAGGCAAAGGTAGATTTGATTTCCTTTTGCATGCTTCCCTGAAATATGTTAATTCTGGTGTAAACATGGTCTGAGGTGTTACTAGGGTGAGGAGAAAGGCGTGCTGAGAAAGGAGGCCCTTACTCTCATAGGCCTTTCGTTGCAGGTCACAAGATGTCACCGATGGGTTGTTCTGAAAACATCTGCCCCCTGCCACCCCCACCAAGCAGAGTCCTACCCTCTTACGAAAGCAGTTTCTCTGAGGTCAAAGGCTGAGAACAAACTGCAAATAAAAGCATCAATCTCCTTTGCAGCTGACTCACTTAGGTCACCCCAGGGAGCAGCCAAACCGCTGTATAAGGGAGGGACAGCTCGATTTGAGGCATGTATAAATTAGGAAATGTGTAGTACTAATGGAGAATTAATAGGTTGTTTTATTTGCAGAGCTGATAGACAAATTTGGCATTCCATGTGTTCAGACCTTTAAATATTTATAACAAAAGAGCCTACAGGAGTACTGTTTCTGTAGAGACTTTTCTGACAGAGTATTGTGAATTTCAAAGAGCCCTTTGCTAAGCCTATCTGTGATTTCATTCCACTTTTTTTTTTCTGTAAATAATGGCTAAAGAAATTTTCCTGGGTCACCTTAGTAAACACTGTGTGGTAGTACTTTGAATGTTGTAGGGCCCTGGGACACACCCACTACGCAGGGCTAACTACCCAGCAAGGAAGTCTCTTTGAACAGGTGCAAGGGCCAAACCTACCGCAATGTAACTTTGAGAAAGCATAGGACCTCATTGCCGATAGACTTTGTTTGAGATGGGCCCTGGAGACCCCTCTGAAAAGTATTTCAGGAAATGTGAGAAGTTCATGTCCTCTTAGAAAAACTTCAGCTACTCCTAGGGAGTCATGAGCAAACCCTAAATTGCAGAAAGGGGCTTCTTGGGGATTTTGAGACTTTGGGGAGTTTGAGAACTTGACCTTCCCAGAGTACCCTTGAGAGGGGTGAACAGATCAAGAACTGGACACTCCATGGTAGCACCTGCAAACCCTCTTCCTCACACCCAAAGGGAGTGCTTAGCCCCCACTGGGACTCCTTGCACCCCAGGGAAATGGGTCCAGGAGAGTTAAGCAATTCATCCAAAGTCCCACTAGAATGAGTGGCAGGGCTAGGGTTCAAACTCACATCTGCCAAACCTCAAAGCCACACTGCAATATAATTATGAAAATAATATGATATTTCTAGTTACTGAGGCATGCTTCACTGAACCTCAGATTCCTTATCTATCAAGCCGGGCTACTAACACCCACACACAGAGCTAAGGTCAGTGTCAAATGAGATGATATACATATGTCGAGCACCCAACATTGTTTCTGGAACATAGAAGACACATACCATAGGATAGCTGTAATTTTTACTGTGGTTGGAGAGTAGAAACAAATGAGTGGGTTAGGGAAAGAGTGCACATTACTGTCTGTAACCCAATACAGAGAAAGATCAGTGATCTTTGGGAATTGAAAAGAAGTGTTACAAATTGTCACCCTATCCCACTCTGATATAACAAATCTTTAGATCAGCCAAGCAACAACAAGAATGATTGTTAGGGATGGTTGTAAGAGAATGGGTGGCGATAGACTCAAGACTGTTTTGAAGAGTGAAGCAACTCACTGAGTTGCAAGTACAAATAATAAAGGGACAGCAAACAAGAACATAGGAGCCAATCTGCCGATACCAGAAAGAGATGATCTCTGTCCTTCATTTAGCATGTAACGAGCAGCTACCACATGCTGAGAACTGTGCTGGTATAGATTTGTGTTCCTCTCAGGAGGGCGCTTCTGGTGCTAGATGCAAAATTGGACACTGTGGGATCACTGACATGTCTGTAATGATAGGGAAATACCATCCTAACAGATCCAGGTAAGCAGAGGACAGTAACATGGCTAAAAAGTGTTCAGTAGTAACAGCTGCTTCCACTGTTGACCATTCTTCTGAAGCACCGTTATATTTATTAGAAAAGCTTTTGCAAATATGATTTTACTAAAGTTGTAACATTTGATGTTAAATTCCAGTGGGATCCACTTTCCTGGTAATGTGTCCAGATCCCTTGGGGGAGCACATGGTTTCAATGAGTGGAGAATACTAGAATACTAGAATGATGTGATTATGTCTACCAACCAAACAATGAATTATTCCTACCAAACAAACAATGAAAAAAAGGGCTTTGTTTTGTTTTTGGTTCTCCTGCACTTATGTAGCTGTTGGAGTCTGTAGAAAGAAATAGCAGAAAAATGTTTTGCAATTTCAAAGAGTACCTGTGACCAAATGCTATACCATTCAAAGTTAGAAGTCGTTTTATGAAGTGAGTCAGTAAATTCAGGCAGTAGCTTTCTAATATCTGAGTGTTCTGTAAGCCAGTGGTTCTAGTATTTTGAAATTCATTTTAAAATTAGGGGCCAGGAGTGCTGGCTCATGCCTGTAATTCAAATACTTGGTAGGCCGAAGTGGGAGGATCACTTGAGTCCAGGGGCTAAAGACCAAGCCTGGGCAACATAGCGAGACTCCATTTGTACAAAAACAAACACACACAAAAATTAGCAGGGCCCAGTGTGTGTGCCTGAAGTCCTAGCTACTCAGGTGGCTAAGGCGGGAGGATCTCTTGAGCCCCAGTTGAGGCTGCAGTTTTCCACAAAAGAAAGGACTTTTTCCACATTAACAAAAGGAGGATTAAAAACATAAACTGAGACTAAAAGAGCCTCCTTTCCAAGTAAAGGTAATAGGTAGCCTTAACCTTGTAGCATATTCCAGCTAGGTTTCTTTCCTTCAAGCGTATGCTGCTGGACTGCATTTTTTCACCCCCCGCCCCCCGCCTTCATTTAGGTGGGGCCATGTGACTAGTTCTTAGCAATGGAGTGCAGAAGGGATGCATGCTTGCTCTGCGCCAGGTGGCTAGGTGCAGGTGTGTCCTCTCTACTCTCCCTTCCCAGGTTCTAGATGATGTCAGAGCCCCTGAATGGAAGGAGTTCAGGTCCCAGAATGACCACTGGAGCAGTCCTCACGCTCATGGACTGTGATAGGACTGCAAAATAAACCTTTGTTGTGTTAAGCAATTGAGATTTGAGGGTTTTATATTAGAGGTGCGTTATTATTTAGCTTAACTAGTACATCCCAATTCATGAATACATTTGTACATTTATTTATTATATTTACTCTATGTGTTAATTTTTCTAACTGCTCTGTGAACCAGTAAAAATTTTATTACAGACAAGTTTGGGAACCACTGCCATATGGCCTGGACTTAGAAGTTCAAAATACAGAAGAGTAGAAGATAGTGAATCATACCGTCGAGAATTATGACTGTTTTTTTGTAAACTTTTTTATTTTTAAGGACTCTAGCATAAAATTTACTAGTTACTCTACATTAAAAGGCCTATTTCTAGGGACTATCAAAGAATCACGTATGTTAATTGGTGCAGAAGAGTCAACGCTACTTGGTCTGTACCACACCATCTAATTTGATCTTAGCCTATCAGCATCCTGATATCTGCTAAAGCCCTAGTGAATTTTCTGTTTCAAGTGTAATATTTAAGGCAACATTACCAAGTGCTCCTAGGAAAAGTCACACAAAAAATAAGTGATCTAGAATGTAACATTATGAAGATTTGAACAGGAAGGAATCAGATATCAATTTTTTAGAAAACAGCCCCTAGACTGGGCATGGTGGCTCATGCCTGTAATCCCAGCACTTTGGGAAGCCAAGGCAGGCAGATCACCTGAGGTCAAGAGTTCGAGACCAGCCTGACCAACATGGAGAAACCCTGTCTCTACTAAAAATACAAAAATTAGTCAGATGTGGCGGCGCATGCCTGTAATCCCAGCTACTCAGGAGGCAGGAGAGTCGCTCGAACCCAGGAGGCGGAGGTTGCGGTAAGCAGAGATGGCACCACGGCACTCCACCCTGGGCAACAAGAGCAAAACACCGTCTCAAAGAAAACAACTCCTAACTGATACACAGACATAGAGATAGATAGATAGATGATAGATAGATAGATAGATAGATAGATAGATAGATAGATGATAGATAGATAGATAGATGATAGATAGATAGATAGATAGATAGATAGATAGATAGATAGATAGATAGCAACACCAGTTAAAAAAAAGAAAACCCTCAAATCACTCCAAACCAAGGCAATATATTTTAAAAGGATACAAAGGGCAAATGAAATATGAGATTTATAGTGCCTGAATGTCAATCCTTAGTTTGACTCTGAAAGTATTAATGATAGGTAAGGTTTTGACAGTCATGTGTCCTAACAAGTTAATAAATCAACACAAAAGCAGCATTTTCAGTTTTTCAGACTACTTTTCAGTAATGTGACCAAACATGCATTGTGAAATCAGTCTGAGACTAGCCTCTTTTGTGAGGGTAATCATACTATTGCCCAATATCTGAAACATTCCCAGTGCCTTCAAGGGCATAGGTGCTAATGGAGGCCTTTGGAGTGGGTTTACAACATGGACAAACACACACACACAGTCTCATTACATTAAAAGTGACACCTCATTATTTTCTAATTTCGAATTTTATTTTAAATTTGTGTGGGTGCATAGTAGGTGTATATATGTATAGGTACATGAGATGTTTTGATACAGTATGCAATGTGTCATAACCACATCATGGAGAATGGAGTACCCATCCCCTCAAGCATTTATCATTTGTGTTATAAACAATCCAATTATATCCTCCTTTAGTTATTTTAAAATGTACAATTAAATTATTATTGACTATAGTCACCTTATTTTGCTATCAAATACTAGGTCTTATTCATTCTTCCTAATTTTTTTGTACCCATTAACCATCCCCACCCCTCTTTCACCCCCCCATATCATTTTTTGACCAAATACCGTTACTCAACTTGGTGACAGTAAGGACCATTCATCTGACCATCTCCCCAAGTAGAACCATACACGGACTACGGTGCACATTCAATATTCTTCACTGACAGCCATTGGTTGAATGACCCCTTTAATTTATGAGACCTTGGTCTGAATGACTTACAGTTGTTTCCACAACCTCAAACCACCTTCTCAGATGTGAAGGAGGTGGTGTGAGGTGGACAGTACGCTGTCTGGAGTCAGACATTCTGGCTTTCTTATTTGTCAGCTGTGTGTCCTTGGGCAAACAACTCAACAGCTTGAGGCCTTGGTTTCTTCAAGCCACAGAAGTTATACAGAGTCTTGGGAACGTTTTGAGCATAAATGGGATAATGTATAAATAATATGATATATGGTATGATGATTTATTATTGTTATTTAAAGGGATATACACAGCCTGTGAAAATAACATCAAGATTTACAAGCATTTGGATCCATGAAAGTTAATTGGAGTAAGTTTTTCTCTTTGCAAAGTAGACAGCTCTTATTTGTTTTATTAGTCCTAGAATGCTGGTTAAAAACTCAGTCACACCACTACAACTTGAAGGATTAATAAAATGGGCGACGATTTGAAAAAGACCTTTACAATTTCCAGCTTTTTCTTTACCATTCACAAAGCGCAGGAATGCTATGGAGACTGAAATAAGCGGGAGGTGGAGATTTAAAATGGAAAGTACCATGACGGGCATCTGAAGTTTCTTTTGGATTAGGCTCTGATTAAAGAATGGAAAATATTTTTGCAGTGGAAATTCTTGTCATTAAGCCAAACACCTTTGTTGGATTATTTTCCTCTTGGGAGAGCTGACGTTCCCTCCCAGGCTGGCCACCCTATCTCTTTAGGGACTGACATCCCATCTGTAACCAATAATTTCAATATGGATTTTTTGAGCCCTGTATTTCTAGGAATTATTATTAGTATTATCTATTTTATTTTTTTGAGAGAGAATCTGGCACTGTCACCCAGGCTGGAGTGCAATGGCTCGATCTCGGCTCACTGCAACCTCCGCCTCTCGGGTTCAAGCAATTCTCTTGCCTCAGCCTCCCAAGTAGCTGGGATTACCGGCACCCGTCACCATGCTCGGTTAATTTTTTGTGTTTTTAGTAGAGACAGGGTTTCACTACGTTAGCCAGGCTGATCTTGAAATCCTGACTTCATGATCAGCCTGCCTTGGCCTCCCAAACTGCAGGGATTACAGGCGTGAGCCACCGTGCCCGGCCAGGAATTAATTTGTAACAATAGATATAGGATTAAACTACCCAGAAACAGTTAAGTATCTAAATGTCTTCCTATGTGACCAGTTTTTTAATTGCAGAAGAATAATTCAATATTTTTTACATTTCTACAAAATATATTTATTTGTAGAAAATTTGGAAAATGCAGGAAAACATAAAAACTAAAGTAATGACCACACATAATCCTACTTCATTTTTGAGCCTAGCTTTTCAGTTTTTTTATATGTATGTACATATATTTATACACATCTATATGTATGTTTACATGTGTAATATGTGTAATACATGCTTTGAGAGATCATATTTACAAACTACTAGAAACTGGCTTTTTTTTTTTTTAAATGGAGTCTCGCTCTGTCACCAGGCTGGAGTGCAGTGGCAAAATCTTCACTCATTGCAACATCTGCCTTCAGGGTTCAAGTGATTCTCCTGCCTCAGCCTCCTGAGTAGCTGAGATTATAGGCACCCACCACCATGTCCGGCTAATTTTTGTATTTTTAGTAGAGACGGGGTTTCACCGTGTTGGCCAGGCTGGTCTAAAACTGACCTCAAGTGATCTGCCCGCCTTAGCCTCCCAAAGTGCTGGGATTACAGGCAGAACTGGCTTTTTAATTTAGTATATCATGAACATTTCCCCATGTCATTGATTTTCTACTCCAGAATGATTGTAAAAGACTGTAGAGTGCCCCATGGCAATGGGTTTTGCTGTGGCCTGGCCACAGGGTTCAGGAAGCCCTTCCCCAAGTCAACAATGGGTTGCACCTCCCTGCCTGCCCTGCTCTGTAGGGGAGCACGTGCTCTATGCAGGGCATCCCCTAGAGGCACCCGCATGCTCTGCCACCCCCAAGGTCACTCTCCCTGTGCTGTCCCCTGGGGTCAACCAAACCAGCAGTCATACCCTCTCATGCCTGACAATTTTCACAGTCTCAAGGCGATGAGGAGGGAAGGGGAGGAGGCTTCCCACAGGGGCCGGCCTGCATGTGAAGAGTGCCAGTGTGGCCCAGCAGCGAACCCCCCAGGCTGGTGTCAGGCTGACTGACGTCTGAATCCCTGCCCCACTGTACACCAGCTCTAGGCCCTCCAGCAAGGTCTCGAACCTCTCTGGCTGAGATAAGGTGATAACGAAAGTGCTTACTTCAAAGAGTTGTGAGAATTAAGTAAGAAATCCATGCAAAGAATGTGACACAGTGGTAAACAGTAAATGTCAGCTGGTGTCACTGTTACCTCAGGGGTTCCTGTGAGAGTGAGGGAAGTTGATGGGAGGACAGGTGGGGTAAGGTACAGAGAAGAATCCCAAGAAGAAACAGAGTCTAGGGAGGATGCTGGTGTCAGTGGTGGGAGGGACTGTGTAATGTGAGTTTTACGTGTCAACTAGGGCAGGCCATGGCACCCAGATATGTGAATAAACATCAGTCTAGATGTCACTGTGAAGGTATTTTTTGGGTGATTCACATGTAAATCATTAGACTAAGAGTAAAGTAGTTATTCTCCAGGATGTGGTTAGGCCTCATCACAAAGGCCTTAAGAAGGAAAAAAACCAGAGGTGCCCTAGAGAGGAATACACTCTGCCTTCAGACCAACTTTGGACTTCAGCAGCAATACCAGCTCTTCGCTGATCTCCAGCCTGTCTGCCTGCTGTGCAGACTTCAGCCTGGCCAGCCCTCATAATCACATGAGCCAATTCCTTAAAATCAACCTCAGTCTCTCTCTCTCTCTCTCTCTCTCTCTCTCTGTATGTGTGTGTCTCTCTCTCTGTCTCTGTCTGTCTGTCTCTCTCCATATATATCCTATGGGTTCTGTTTCTCTGGAAAACTGTAACTAACACATGCTGTTATGTAAAATGTAGAAAAAATAGAAAAAAGTAAAATGGAGACCATGAAGGCTCAGGCAAGGTTGGTGGAGGAGGGAAGAGAAAGGAATCATTGGACATATTCAGAGCACAAATCATCTCCCATTTATCTTTGTAGCCTTAAGGCAGTTTCTGGTATATAGGTACCAAATAAAGGAAGGAAGGAAAGAAGGAAAGGAGAGAGGGAGGAAGGGAAGGTGGGAAAGAGGGAAAAAAAGAAATTCCCAAGATAGGCTTGAGGCAAGATTCTGCTCTAGTTGTCATTCTCCCTTTTTAATTCTTGAAACAATGCCTAGAGTATTCCTTTTCAGCGTACTCTAAAATCAAACAACAAGCACAGATCTCTTACCATTTCCTCCAGACCTTTTGCTTCATCAGACATCTCTCTCATCTATCTCACTTGGAGGTCCAGCCAACAATATCTTCTTTTTAAAATATTTAGTCTGGAATCTGTCTTGGCACAGCCATAATGCCCTGCTTTGATTATGGACTGGTGGAGAGATGGGACCCCCAAGACAAATGCCCCAGATTACTGGGTAATGACATCCCGGCCACCAGAATTCTTCCCTGTGGTTTCAATTGGATACACACATTGCATGCACTGTAGTCACCCACAAAGCAGCCACATTCCTGTGCAAGACAGTGGAATTGTGTCTCTGGGAAAATGTCCCACCTGGGACAATCCCTGGAATGCCTTCTAGAATTAAAGTAGACACTAAAGATGATGGGTTATGAATTTATTATTTTAGTTTTGTTCATCCTCAGAACTCAAGAGTGAGTTTTCTCCTTTGTGGAAAAATTGTAGGATTCTGGGGAGACTTTGATGCTCAAAGGGATTCTTCCCACCATAGGGTCAGAGAATCAGTCTTTTAGCTAAGATCTGACATGTATTGAAATAACAAACTACCCCTGAATAAAAGAGCACTCTGAGATGGAATCAGACATGCCTTAGAGTGGGGTTTACATAATAGAGGGAAAGAAGAGAAAAAAGTAGTTAAAAATCCAAGAGGAAAACATGCCTGAAAATAAACTTTATGCATTTTATAATTTGGACTAGGACAATTCTCATTCACTCCTTCCCTCTTTCATTCAAGGATCTATTGACAGTCTATAATATATAAGGGATCCAGATATACATAACTTGGGAGAAGGGTAAAGGCACAAAAACAGAAAAGGAACTTTAAATCTACCTTTCACATTGACAGATGAAGGTCTGGTGATTTCACCAAATTACTTCCTAACTAGTCAGCATCAGGAAATAAGTGACATTGGTGTTCATTACCCTCCTTCTCACTTTTCATTCCTCGTTTCCTAGACACCCTGTGGACACCCCTTTGGTAGTTCTATTTAATGCCTGCCGAGAACCTACACTTCATGTTAATTTCCACTTTAATCCAAACTTACCTGAGCTAGCCCCTATTCCTTCTCACCTGGATGATGCTGTGTAAAATAACCATAGTAAACAATTTCCTTTTAAGGGATCTAGTTGGAAACGTGGATGGCCCCCAAACACGCAGTTCCCTCTGACTGTGGGGAAGGTTGGGAATGACTTGCTGCCTCCGTGACTGAAAGCCGGGGGCTCCGGGACAGGCAGTGCCTTACACCAAGCAGGATTTCTCAGACCGTGGTTTGTGGGAGATGAGTTTCAGGAGAAATTCACAGGTATGCTACAAAGAGAAACTTTTTTAAAAAATTGAATGAGTATGAAAAACAAGACATAATAAATCTCCCCTAGGAAATTCCCCCCCCCCTCAAATTAGTATAATAAAGGCTTGATATCCTTCAGTAAAGAAACTCATTGATTTTAGCTCAGCTTAATAGTAATCCCAGGTGGGAAATAGATTTTTTCCTATGGAATGATGGTCCACAGCACAGTAGCTTAGAAAATGCACGCCCAAACTCATGAAGTTAAGAAAAGGAAATAGCAGTGGTGAGATTTCAGACGACTCCAAACAGCAGAGAGAAAAAATGTCTTGAACTGGGGAGGGTTGGTGATGTGGTTTGGGTCCGTGTCAACACCCAAATCTCATGTCAACTTGTAATCCCCAGTGTTGGAGGTGGGACCCGGTGGCAGGTGATGGGATCAGGGGGATGGATTTCCCCTTTGGTGCTATTCTCCTGAGAGTGAGTTACTGCTAGATCTGGTTGTTTAAAAGTGTGTAGCACCTCTCATCTCCCATCTTTCTCTCTTCCTCCTGCTCCAGGCATGGACGATGTGCCCGCTTCCCCTTCATCTTCTGCCATGATTGAAAGTTTCCCGAGGCCTCCAAGCGTCATGCTTCTTGCACAGCCTGCAGAACCGTGAGCCAATTAAACCTCTTTTCTTTCTAAATTATCCAAAGTTTGCATTTCTTTATAGCAGTGTGAGAATGGCCTAATATAGCTGGTTTAGAGAAGAGGAAGAAGTTCCAGCCCAACTGCATGGCACCCTAAGAACATGCAGACCCATATTGTAGATACATCCCATGCTCCTTCATCTCCCAGAGGACTTGTCCTTCCTCTGGCAGGTTCTTCCCGGTCCTTTCAGGTCCCTCCTCTTCAAGTTTGTCCACTTCTCCATCAAGAAGACTTAACACTGCCCACCTTGCTCTCCTCTCAGGCCACTCCTGTCTGCCTCTCTGCATGCCGGTACTGATGCAAGGCAGGTTCTTGGCTTTGCTCAGGAAAAATTTCAAGAGCGAGCTGGCAGTGGAAGAAAGCAAGTTTATTGAAGCCGCAGTGTCACTGCTCAGTGACTGCTCCTTGCCCAATAAAGTTAGCCACAGGCAGTTTGCTCAGAGGAGCAGCGTATGGGCTGTTGGTAAGCAGTATTTATACTCATTTTTAATTAAATGCAAATTAAGGGGTGGGTCATTCAGAAATCTCTAGAAAATCAGTGGTAACTTCTAGATTTGGCTATGGAAAGGGATGACAACTTCCGGGTGTTGCCATGACATTTGTAAACTGTCATGGCACTGGTGGGAGTGTCTTATGCTGATGGGCAGCTAGGGCAAGTAGAGGTTGCTTTCTTGGTGCCACTTGCTGGTTCTGGGCACCACAGGGTTGAAAGAGGTGTCACTTGCTGGTTCTGGGCAGTTTCCTATCTGGTCCGGAAAACAAGTCCTGCCAGTCTCCTACTTCAATACCAGCTGTACTTTCTCCTTTGCCTAGTAGGGGAGCAGCTGCATTTTCCTTATTAGTTGGCTCAGCTTCTTTCCTTCAATGAGTTGCTATATGTTACCCATGGAGGAAGGCTATGCCTTGTCGCAAAGATTCCACAAATATAAAACTCTAGCTTCATTGTAAGATATATATGCTTCAACTCTTTAGAAAAATAAATTATAATAAACACACACTCAAATTTGACATGCAGCAGATTTTAACATACTAGAGACCACCACTACAGTGACTTCTACTACTGGATGAGTTTGGTTAAGTTCAAACCCGGAAACAGCATTTCTCTCTTGAAATATATTTTCACTCTTGTGTATATATTTGAATGTCTTATACACGTGTCTTTGAACAGATCATGTAGGTCTGCCATAATCTGTTCCTGAATTTGGGCCTGTGCATATACCCAAAACTACACTATTGCAAGTATACACCCTCTGTTAACATGGGAAAGACCATGCTCCATTAAATTGCTAGGTAAGGCTTGAGTATATATGGTCAGCACTATGCTGTCTTCTAGGGTGAAAATCAGTTATCCAGAACAAGTGGACATGTTATGCATTTTCTTATGGCAGTATCATATTGTAGTAGTTTTAATGAATTAAGTTTTCTTGCCTTCAAGTTTACAAATTTTGTATGTGTATACATACACACACACACACACACACATATATGTGTGTGTATGAGACAGAGTTTATGTTTATATTTATTTTCCTCTGCCCCACATGTGGGAATGGGATAATTATACTTACAATAAGAAATGTATCAAGATAAAAATGACAAGTCTGACCAGGTCAAAGGCCAGTCAATGAAGGCCATGTGTGGAAAGTTTTCTCATAAAGTCATGCAGAGACAAGGAGAACATTAATAATTATTTGTCATTGGGGTTCACCTTTTATGGAGCTAAAAGTTACTGGATGTACTTCAGGCAGTAAAAATTTGCAAAATAGTTCTATGATGCCTGCCAAGTTACAATGGTATTTTGAAACAGAATATAGTGAGAATAAAAATAAGGTTATTGGTATCTTACAGTGTATCTTGAGCTTACTGTACCTAGAAAACTGAATATGAACTAAAATTAAATCTTACAATAAAAAGTCACATCCAGCATGACTCTAAGTAGATGTACTCTGAGAGAAAATGGAACGTACCATCAGGGGTAGTTTTGTTAAACAATCTGTTTAAACAATGCAATTGGCTACTATAAAAATTCAACCACTCTCATGTCTCATAAGATACTAGCTCAGATGCAAGAATTATCACCCAGTGGGTTTAATGAATCAATTAAAAGGCTGAAATTTTGTGAAATTTTGATAACTCCGGTGGACAAGACTCTGTGTTGCTTGCTTTTGTATTGTAGGTTTATGCAGGCAAATATGAGAGAGATTTGTTATTTTCTAAACTCTTGACATGTACACGACAGAAGAAGAAACTTTTAGATGTTTAAATCAGTTTTTAACACACCTTCAAATAAATTGACAAAAATATAAGCTAGCAGTATGGACAGTGTGAAAACAATGGCAAGGAAAAAACTCAGCCGGAAGGGTTCATGTCAACACCATGACCAAAGTGAGTTCAAATATTCATGGTAGGTAGAGTGGACGTGAGCTAGTTATTAAAAATATGATAGCATCTTTCAAAACTACTTTGCACCATGACTTGAAAATTGTTAGTTTTATTAAGGAATAGTATTTACATTGTGGACTTTGATGTATGATATGGATGATGTGAATAGTGAGTTCTGGAATTTACCTTTTTCACACCAAAGACCAATGCCAAATGAGATAAGAAATCACTGATCTTTGTTTTTATGTGGTTATTGTTGCTGGTAAACAAACTCCATTACCATACTATCTCTCAAATATAACAAGGTTGGACCACTGAAGCTTTATATATATACTTATCTTAGACTGTATCTATCTATGTATCTATGTATCTATCTATCTATCTTATCTATCTATCTGTCCATCTATCTATCTGTCTGTCTGTCTATAATATATTTAATTTTTAGGACAGTATATTTTTACAGAAAAATTGAGCAGAAAGTACAGAGAGTTGCATAGCCTCTCTCCCCTACCTCAACATACACAGTTTCCCCTAGTGTTAACATCTGACATTAGTGTGGTACACTCATTAAAACTAATGAATCAAAACCGATACCGCTGTATTATGAACTAAAGTCCATGGTTTAGGCTAGGGTTCATTCTGTGTTGTATACGTCTATGTGTTTTGACAAATGCATAATGTCATGTATCTGCCATAACAGTGCCATACACAATGGTGTCACCACCCAAAGGACCACTGTAGTTTTAATAAGCTGAAAGAGCCCAATTGGAAAAGCAGAGTGACCTTGGTTGCCTTGCTTACAATGGTCAAGAAAGTACCAGGAATGAAATCGAAACACATTTCAGTTTCATTCAGTACATCTCATTTCATGCAATACCAACTAAATGTACCTGCCTTGATCCCAAGAATGAAGGAAAATAAGGGATAGAAGGTGGCCAGGCAGAAGGAATGGTGTGATGCAGAGAAAGCACTGGAATCCAGCTGCACTTGGCTGCTCAGACTGGAGCATTCGCCTGCCTCCCTGGGCTCCGGCTCCAGGTTCATAAAGTCAAAGTGAGGAGTTTGACTCCATGATAGGAAAGGTCCTGCCAGCTCCACTTGAAAGAAGGCACAGTCATTATAACCAGGGTTCATATGTGTTTAATGGATTGGTGAACATTTTCCTTAAGCCCCAGGATTTTTTGTGTGTGCCAATTGCCTTTGGAGATTTCAAGAATTAAAAAACAAATGACTAAGAAAACATAAATATGAAGACATATATTTTGGATTTTTATCTTCTTAGTAAATAACATACTTGGACTACAGCTAAAACAAAGAGAAAATGATAACAATATAGATTGTTTCTAGATAAAAGAACATTCTTCTTGTCATGGAAAAAAAAACAATACTAACTATGTGAATGCTTCCAGAAGGTAGAATTTTCATGTGGTACCTATTTTTCTTTCTCCCTTTTGTTTTTAAACACAGAATCAATCTAAAGTTGGTTCATGGCAAGAGAAGAAAAATGGGAGAGGATTTTTTTGTTGTAAGTGCCTGTGGATTTATTCTGAAACCCTAAGTTCTAGATTGAAAACTTTTTTTTTAATCCTCCTTTTGGGAAAAAAGAAGGAAATCCAAAGGATTGTGTGAATGTACACTATTAATAATAGTTACCATTTATTTTAAGCTTGATGTCATAAGCACTTTACATGGATTATAACATTCTATCTACTCATCAATCTTATGAAGTAGACACTATTATTATCTCCATTTTACAGACATGACAAAAAGGCACAGAGAAGTCAAATAGCTTGCCCAAGGTCACTCTGTGGTGGTTAAGCTGGGATTTGAGCCGAGGCAGGTTGACTCCTGAACCTGAGTTTTTAATCACTAAACTCTACTGCTATAAATTACATGCTTATATTTATTTGTATACATGTGTTTATTTAATGGGAAAAAGATTCATATGACATATCTGAGATGGGAGCAGAGACAAGTAGTAAAATATAGATGATTTACAAAAGGCTTGTTATGCATTAAAAATGCATACATCGTGGCCTTAGCTGTTTTAAAATTGGAGTAAATTACTGTTCAAATTTCTGTTGCAATTAGAAGACGTTGGCTACTGCTGTTGTTGTGAATAATAAAACTCTTTGTCTCTGACCCAGGAGTCTCGTGTCTTATACTAGTTGCTAGTTTTCAAGAAGGGTAAAATCTGAGACCCTTAGCAGTTCTTGACAGCTGTTTCTGGAGTTTTTATTTCCCCAAAATATTGTTACTATTGCTTAGATGTCGTACCTAGATGAATAACACTTGCCAAATAAATCTTTGAGTCAAGTTGAATGAAAGAATTACCTTTTACTGGGAACCTATCAGTGGTTCTCAACCATGCTAGCATCACGACCACTGTGTACACTAGAGATTATTATCTCCATTTTGCAAATGAAGGAACTGAGGTATAGGGACATTATTTTCCCCAATATCCTACAGCTCACAAATGTTAGAACTAAGGTCTGAAGCTAGTCTAATGTTCTTTTTACCGCTATTGCCTCTTAAAACATTTTAGCTACAGTAATATCAATTCTCAGATCAAATGATAAAGGTCACTGGGAAAGGAAAAATGATTGTTTAAAGAGGAAATTTAAGCTTCACTCAAGAAGAAAAGGGAGAAGTGAAGAGTAAATAAGGATGAAAGAAAACAGAAAGAGGAGAGACAAAAAGGGATTTTAAAAATGTCCAAATAACTTTACAAGGCAAATAGAGGGCTGGGGTCCCTAAAATAAGAGTTGGGACCAGAACAGGGTTATGAGGCTTGCTAGGTGAACTTGGCGTAGACGTGTAAAAAGTAGCAGAGCACCCAGGGTGAAGCCTAGGAGGAGCCAAACAGCCAATCTAAATAAAGTGCCATTCAGGCAAAAGGCTAGAGTCCAGGGAAATGGGGCAGTCATCATAGTCTCCTAGAAAGAGAACGGGGTCCAGGCAAAGAATCCGGAAGTTTGCGAGGGGGATAGGAGAGATTTCTCCAAGCACAGGAAGAGTGTAGCTGGGCCCATCAATGGCCATTGTCCGATATGTGTTTGTCCATTTTGTTTTGCTTGGACGTCAACGGCCTTGTGCGTGTGCAAAAAAGACCTTTTAAGGACTTGAGTCTGGTTTGGGCAAGGTGATAGAAGCCAAAAGTTACGTTGGTTGGGTCTTAAGGGAATGAATTTTGAGAGTTATTTGTTCAAAAGCCAAAATGTTCAAATCCTGAAATGTTCAAATCAATCACCAAAGATGCCCACAGTGAGTTTTTGTTTTCTTGTTTTTATCTCTGTTTCAATTCAGCTGTACTTTGAGCTACACAGATCCTTCAAAAGAATAAAAGTTGGGTTTCTTAACCCCCACTTTGGTTCGTGTGTATGCTTTCAGCACTTGTGTTTAGTATTTTTTAGCATGTAGGCTTTGTAAACTTCACCCGCTGTATTTTGCTGTAGTCAGACTCACCCTTTGCTCACCAGTAATCAGCAAACGTTTGTTAATGACGACGGTGGCACTCTGGTTAGCCCTTCTCCCTTTTTTTTTTTTTTTCCTTGCAGGGCATAGTTGAAATAATTTGGGAAAGTTTCTCTTCTTCAAGCAGCTGGGAAAGAATGATGAATGGGCCCCTTGTTCTGATGCCTCCTTCTATTTCCTACACAGGAAAAAACTGACAGCTGCTAATCTCTGTGTGTTCAGGAGCTCTACCTTCCTTTCTAATAAGATCGCTGTTGCAGCAAGCATGTGCCATAGAGGTGAAGCAGAGTTTCCCATTATTCATTAGGCCTGAGTCCTCATTAGTAACTTCTTTGTAAAATAAACACAAGGCTCTGCAGAAATGGGGAACAAGAGCCCACTTCATACAAAGTACAATGATAAATGTCTCCTGTGGCCCCAGATTCCAACGCTTAACATCTGTGATCTCCCCATCTCCATGGCAACATAAAGTAAATAGTAAAAATAGTCCAAATCCAGGAAAAACACAGCAGGGAATGTCTGTCCTAAAGGAAAACAAACGCTTAACATACACTCACACATGAGCAAGAGGACCCACATGAAATGCAGCAGTTGGTCAATAGGAAAACAACAGAGAGTGGGGAATTAAGGGTCTTCAAGCTAGCAGACAAGAAATGTCAGATGATTTGAAGAAGTGTTGTCTGCTTTCAGTAGGAGGCCTGAAGGGAACATTGCGTCTTATATTCACGGGCTTGTACAGTGTGTATTTTACATTTTGTACAAATGTGTTTTGAATTATAAGCTTGTCATATTACACTAGATTTAAAGGGAACCATAGATTATAAAAGTAATAGCATCAAACAAAGAGTTGAGAACTGGTGATTTGGTGTTTGCCACGTAACTTCTTAGCAAAGCTGTGGTCTGCCTAATAGACCCTCTGGATCTCCTCCCTACCTGTAGCCCGACTGTAGCCCGACTGTAGCCCGACTGTAGCCCAACTGTAGCCTGACTGCCTGGGGTTGTTCCTGATATTCACCATAGGCCACTGGCACAGGAGGCTCTGTGGCCTCCCTGTGTCCCCAACAGTTGGGGCAAGAGCAGTGGAGCAGCCCTCTGGAAGAGAAGAATGTTCCCCTTATGGGTACAAGAAAATGCTTGGGAATAGGATATTTTCAAGAATGGCAATTTTTAGTTAATTTAATTTTCTGATAAACTGCAGTGACTTGGGGCCTTTCGACTCACTGAGCCTGGTTTAGGTCATCTGCAAAAAAAAAAAAAAAAGAAAAAAAGGATAGGGGTACTTCATGGCCCTGGAGTCCCGCCAGACTCGGAATTCTGCAATTCTATGAATTGAGCACAAGGCATGATCTTGTTTCAGCCTTTGTGGATTAAAAAACCTAGAATTCCTGGGTTTGCTGTTCTACTGTAGCAAAAACTGAGCACTGAATACAACCCCATAGCTGTGTGGGGGTGGGGGGTGGAGGGGTGGAAGGGTAAAGGGTGGGTGTGGCCTACGGGAAAGACCGAGGGGGTCTACAGCCAATCCCAGTGACTAGCGGTGTGACCTCAGGCCAGTTATTCCACCCTTCTTGTCCGTAGTGTCTCCATCCCCATCAATGGAGACTATGGTATTCCTTGCAACGTTATTGCTGTAGGAATACCGGTAAATGATGAGCATATGGTAACCATGATATCCTATCAGATTTGGAGTCAGTCCTTGAAGAATATTTTTCATCACATAGGTAAGACTTGATAGTAGTGGGGTAGCTTGTGCTGTGTAATTTATGGAACACAGTCTCAATACTTTGTGATGGGGTTTCTCTTTGGCCCTAAGCATATGTGACTCTACCCTGAAGATATATGGTGGGGTTTTTCTTTTCATTCCCTGACTGCAGCTTTTTACTCTGATGGCTTTTCTCTTTCTAAAGCTAGAGCACAGCTAAAAAATTCTAGTTAAGTGAATATCCTGGAAAGGCTGGATCCTAATACATGGAAGTTTTTACTGTCTGATTTGTGCACAGACACCTTGCCGGTTATTCACAGGTGGTGTTCAAATTAAAAGCTCACCAGGAGTCAATAGCCACAAAGATGACTTTGGAGCAGATTCCCTCTCTTCTATTGCTCCTTTCCTCCAGCCAAGTTTCTCTTCTGTTTGCCTCTTTTTTCCTCTCTTACCTTTTCACCATTCTCTTTTCTCTTTTCTTCTTCTTCTAATCTTCTGATTTTAGTGTTCTTGTCTTTCCAACTTTGTGCTGTGCATTCTACAGTAGTTTGGTTTTGTTTGTTTATTTATTTATTTTATTATTTCATTTGTTTGTTTGTTTCTGAGACGGTGTCTTGCTCTGTCGCCCAGGCTGGAGTGTAATGGCACCATCTCAGCTCACTGCAAACTCCGTCTCTCAGGTTCAAGCGATTCTCCTGCCTCAGCCTCCCCAAGTAGTTAAGATTACAGGAGCATGCCACCATGTCTGGCTAATTTTTGTATTTTTAGTAGAGACGGGGTTTCACCATGTTGGTCAGGCTGGTCTTGAACTCCTGACCTTGTGATCTGCCCACCTCAGCCTCCCAAAGTGCTGGGATTATAGGTGTGAACCACCGTGCTCAGCCTCTGCAGTTTTATTTCTCACTCCTTTGCTATGTCTTATTCCACCCCCTCCACCTTTCCTTTCTGCTCTCTCTCCTTTTACTTCCATTTACCCACAGTCCCTGCTGGGAGGACTTTTCTATTAGATACTTAGTGGAAAGGCATTTTCTTTTCTTTGAATTTAGGAAAATGGGACTCACAGTTAACTTCTGGGGCTGAATTTCCAGAGACTGTTGTCAGAGAGCCCAGCTCCTTTGGAATGAGAGCTATCAGGATGAGACCTACCAGCTGCCTGGGGTTGTAGTGATTCCAGAGGCATCAGGATTCTAACCAGTCAAAGGAAGCACTAACACAGATTGGTTTCTAATATCAACTACTACCCCCACAGCTAAGCCTGAGTATGAAGCTCATCTCTATCAGTTATCAGCTGACTGACCTTGGATAAATTACTCAACCTTTTTGAGTTTCAGTTCTTGTGTAAAAAGATATAACTGCTATACCTCCTAGAGTCATATCACAGATTAAATGAGATCACATATGTAAAGTGCATTTAAGGTACTCTGAAGTTTCTCTGCAGTTTCTCCATCTTGGCCTAGGATTTTTAATCCCTTAGGAAAATTCTATCTATCTTCTGGGTAGTTTAGGGTTAGCATGGCTCAGAGCCCTATCCTGGTCCTCTTGTCCTGACATTAATTGAGTTAGAAATAAGGTAGTGCTCAATATCGTGGTATATACCGCTACTCTTAAATCCAGCCATGGATACCCCTAATATTCCCATTTGATTCACTAATGACTCAAGCTGTCAAGTACAGTAGAAAAGGTACGTTTTTCTTTTTTTCTGCAGAAAACTGCAAGCTCAAAACCAGTTTTAAACCTCATTCCAGATCTGTTTAAAGCAGTGATCTCAAGTGGGGGTGACTTTGCCTCTTAGAGAACATGTGGCATGTCTGGAAATATTTCTGACTGTCACAGTTTTGAGGGCGGGCTAGGATGGTGCTACTAGCACATAATGAGTGGAAGCCAGGGATGCTACTGAATGTTCCACAATGCAAAGAATGCACCTGTTCCAAATGTTCACAGTGCTGAGGTTGAGAAAGCCTAGTTTAGAAGTAGCCAGTTGGACAAAATCATATTGGAAGTAGGGGGATCCTCTTGGCTTTAGAATCCTACTGTTTATTGAGTCTGAGAAAAGCCTGGATAGAAGAAGTGTTCAATGGGATCCGCAAAATCTTTTAAAACTGAGCTGCTGTGATGAATTCAGAGAAGCACGTTTGCCTTTTAGACAAAAAGATGTGGGGCCTCTTGCATGCCAAAAATTTGCTCAGGGTTTGCTATGCGGCAGCAGGAGAATCTGTCCATAAAAGGGATGGACTTTGCTGCCCAGAGGGATTCCCTGCAAGGGTTTCCCTTGTGAGCCTGAAGAATCACTGGGAAAGGGCAAGCCTGGCCAGCTTCAAGTTCCAGCCCCTCACCAAGGAGTGTTTATATTTCTCTGGAGGTGAGAGTGAATACGCTGTAGGGAAGGGAAGGCACTCTAGCCCTAAAAAGGGGTTGTTTAGCAACCATCTTCTTGTTTCTTGGATATGAAGATTAACCAGCTTAGCTGGGAAAGGCCTTTGAGAAGGGAACCTGGGTTTAATATTCAGGGGAAGCTGAGAGAAAGGCATCACTGAGGGGAGAGCGCCTGGGGTTGCAGCTCAGGAAGATATGAGTCTGAACCTCAGCTCCTCCAGTTGTGGACTGACTCTGTGCCCTTGGCCAAAGAAAGGAAAAATAACTAAGATTACAGCACACCTACTGTATGCCAGACTCGATGGCAGTATTGCATATGCAATATGATTTCACTTTATTTTTACAATAGCACATGAAAATAGTTTAGCTAAATCGTATAGTCAGTAGCTGGCTAAAGTACTCTTGATTTGTTTGACTCCAAGGTCCATGATTCTTTTATACCACGTTGTCTCCCAAAATCCTTAGCTTCTTTAAGCCCCAGTTTTGTTGCCTGTGAAATGGGTAAAGAGGAAGTGAATTTAGAACAATTCAGGATGCTTCGGCCAGCACTCCTTCAGGGGGAGCTCCATGCTCCTTCCTCCTTTCTACTGCCTTCTCCCTCCTCTTCTGAGGTTGGATGGCCTTAAGAACGTGTATCAGCTATTCATACCCAGGGGGAAATCAGTGTACTGAGATCAAGGTCCTATGCCTATCCAGGGGGCTGGCTTCTGCAACCTTTTCTTCCTCCTGCAAAGCTTCAGCTAACTTCCTATGTCTAGGAGCCAAGATGTGGGTGCAGTCAACCCTCTCTTCCTGTGGCCTCCCTTTTCTACTTAATTTCTGAGAATGATGACATGAGGTGGCCTAGGGATTGCTCGTGACAGCCAGAAAGACCTGTAATCTCTTTCACTCCTCAAACACGATTCTCCAGAGCCACGGCCCTGGCCTGAGTACCTATGCGGACAGCCCAGACTAGCTCTATTCAAGGCCTCAAAGTAAGTCTTTCCTTAATTCAATATTTTTGGATCTTAGTGCAGAAATTGACAGTGATACCGCTCCTCATCCACGGAACAAAAGGAGATGTCCATGGGTTCAACCTGCCTCCCCGGATTCTACATTCCATGTGGGATCTAAACCCTGCTGAAAACAAACTGTCACTTTGTCTGTTTTATAATTTGTATGCATCTCTCTGTCAAAGGGCTTTTCAAAAGTGGCTGATTTAGGACAGGATTTGCTATTCCTCAATTTCCTGAGCACATATGGCATTAATATCACCCTTGGATTCTGTGGTACCCCCAATTCTAACAGTTGGTGCTTGACAAATGTCACTCTTCAGTGCTCTGGTCCCACCTAACAAAGCTGAAAACAAGACCTGAAAGGATCAACTTATTTCCAAATGCAATGGGCTGAATGGTGGCCCAAAGACACTGGATTTTAATTCCTGGAACCTATAAATGTCACTTTGTTTGAAAAAAAGGGTCTTTACTGATGTGATTACCTTAAGGATCTTGAGATGAGAATAACATCCTGGATTATCTGGCTGGGCCCTTGATGCCATCATAAGTGTCTTTATAAGAGGGAAGCAGGAGGAGATTAGACGCACACAGAGGAGAAGGTGCTACAAAGGCAGAGGCACACTGGAATGATGTGGCCAAGGCACTATCAGCAGCTAGAAGAGGTCAGGAATGAATTCTCTTCTAAAACCTCTGTGGGGTCCCCTAATGGTACTTTGCTTTCAGACTTCTGGTCTCCTGTACTGCGAAAAAATAAATTTCTATTGTTTCAAGCTACTAAAGTTGGGTAATTTGTTACAGCAGCATTAGAAGACTAATACACCAAGTAACTTAACTGAATCTCATAACAAAACCCAAGAATACTTATAAGAATACACCATTATTCCTCATCTAATAAGATAAAATCCACAATGGCTAACATCCCACCAAAAATTGCCAGGCATACAAAAAAAGCTGGGAAATACAACACATAAGGAGGAGAAAAATCAGTCGAAACTGACTCAGAAAAGACTCAGATAACACAATTAGCATATATAAATATATTCATATATATATGAATATATAAATATATATTAGCATATATATTACTCTTAATTGATGTTTACATATTATATGTATATAACTTAATATCATGTATGTCTTTTAGATATTATATTATATATCTTTATATATTATATGTAATATATATCTTTATATATATATTAAGATCAGGACATGGATGCTGCCAGGGATACAGCTGAAATCCAGAATTCTGTTACCAAAGGACAAAAAGGAGAACAATGGCAGACAGCTGGCAGTCCCAGCCATTATAGTAAAAAAAAAAATTTGTATCACCAGTTGTATTAGTCAGGGCTTTATAATTGCAAACAACTCAAACAGATGTGGTTGATTTCAGCAGAAAAAGCATTTAATAAAAGGGTATTGTGTATTTCACAGACTTCAAAACCAGGCTTAGAAATTGAACAGAGACAAATGAGGCCTGGCAGCAGCCAGGACCACAGCCAAAATCTTGCTCCAGAGCCCATCTAGTGAGGATAATGTTGGACGTCACAGCTTGCCCCTGAAGTCACCAGTCACTCTACATCTGGTGCTCCTTAGCCACTGTTGTCACTAGAAAGGCCACATTGTTGGCAGTACTGCCGCCAACCTCCAGAAATGTTCCTCCTCCTCACAGCTTCTTTGCACCACTAGAAGGGTGCATCTGCCAGGAAGAGCTCAGTTATATTCTGAACCCCAACTGCAAGGTAGACTGGTAAATGAGCCTTCCACTTACACAATGGGAAGCAAATTTTGCCTCTCATCAAGATTTATAGGAAAAGTAATCTAGAAACCTGAAGAGGGTGCAGACTCTGAACTATCCAATAAAAAAGAAAACTAGTAACAATAGTAATTGATAAATATCTGTTCCATGGATTCAGATTCTACTGATGTTAGTGAGAGGCATGTGCTTTGCAGGGCAAACAGGCGATCATGGCACATGCAACTCATCTTCTGCCCTTCAGGACCCTCCAGTCACATGCCCACCCCATCTTTGCTTCTTATTCCTGTCAAAGAACAAAATTTTAACAAATGGAGTTTTAAAGATCAAACTATCAAACCAGCTTTTGTTAGTTCATAAACTGAGCATCATCTAGTCTACAAAATAGACAGGAGCTCTGCCAGGCATGATGGGAAGAGTCCATTTTTATAAAGCAGCTTGAGCAGGAGAAACAAGGAAAGTCCATTTTTACAAAGCAGCTTGAGCAGTAAGAACAAGCAAAGTCCATTTTTATAAAGTAGCTTGAACAGGAGGAACAAGGAAACAGCACGGGGCAAAAAGCACATTAGTTAACATCAGGTTACTTTCCTAGTATGGGTTAAAGCAGAGGGGACTTCCTTCTCATGCCAGCTCAGGTTGGCCGGTTGCTGTGAATCTCATGGTTTTTTGGGGAAAACTGTCCTGTCTGGGGGTTTGGCTATCATCTCTCTTCTGACTTCTCAGGTCAGATTGTACAAGTGAAAAGCTTGGTTTTCAGTTTTGTGATGAGGAACATTAGTATGAATGACTCTATTTTGGGTTGGTCTGTTGGGATCTAGTGCAGAAGAAGCTCAGCACAAATGAGGGGTCTCCCATGAGTTTTCTTTAACTTTGCTAATGAGTAGATTTTAGTCAGACATATTTGAGATTTATGAGTGATCCTGAGGAAGTAAATAATCCAAGTCTGTGTTATGAGCTTCCTATTTTTGGCGATTTTTCTTTGCTAACATTAGTTACTTTATGGATGCCCTATTAACTGCCAACCGATTTTCTTTGTATTCAGCATGGAGAAAAGTAAAATCCAAAAAGAGAATGGCGGTGAGTTCCTTTGTGCTATAATATTCAATGTAGAGAATGACGTTGAGCCTATTTTAGCCTTGACCAACCTGCTTCCTGGGTTAAGTCTTTGATCTGATCAAAGACAAACTTCAGCTGAATTAAATTTAAAATAGTTTAATTGAACAATGAACGATTCACGAATTGGTCAGCCCCCTGAGCCAGAGTATGCTCGGAGACTCCAGCACAGCCACGTGGTAGAAGATTTACGGACAGAAAAAGGAAAGTGAGGTACAGAAAACAGAAGTGAGGTACAGAAACAACCTGCTTGGTTACAGCTCGGCGTTTGCCTTATCTGAACACAGTTCGGACAGTTTACATTTAATTGGCTGAAACTCGGTGATTGGCACAAGTGTAGGCTACGGTCTGTTTACACCTCCACTTGTTATAGTTTGTTATAGTTGACGATGTACAGAGGAACATTTAGGCCAAACTTAAAATATGTAAGGAGGCAGCTTTAGGCTAAACCTGATTGAACAAATCTGGGATGATTCTTAAGCAGTCACCCCCATTCTTCTTAATTCAAAGGAAGCATTAGACCAGAGAATATCTGGAAAGACCAGTGTCTCCAACAGCTGCATTTGGGATGGAAAGATCTCTAGACTGTTCCTGTCCCTATCATTCTATTCCTTGAGGTTAATTCCTTTGGCCTTTCCATGAAGCTCTGACTAAAATACAAAAATCATAGGAGGGACAACAGATAAAAGATACCTTTTTTTTTTTTTTTTTTGACCCAGAGTCTTGCTCTGTGCCCAGACTAGAGTCCAGTGGCACGATCTTGACTCACTGCAACCTCCTCCTCCGTGGTTCAAGCACTTCTGGTGCCTCAGCCTCTTGAGTAGCTGGGACTACAGGTGCCAGCTACCATGCCTGGCTAATATTTGTATTTTTAGTAGAGACGAAGTTTCACCATGTTAGCCAGACTGATCTTGAACTCCTGGTCTCAAGCAATCTGCCCACCTCAGCCTCCCAAAGTGCTGGAATTATAGGTGTGAGCCACCATGCCTGGCCAAAAGACACCATTTTTAACACCTTCGAGGAGTGAGATTTTAGGTAATAACTACTACTTATTTGGCACTACAGAGTGCTTCCTGCACAATTTAGCACATTCTTCTTCACACAAGCCTTATCATAGAGTAGTAGTATTACTCCTTTTCTACAGATGAGGAAAGTAAGGGACAGAGAAGTCAAATGACTCGCCCATGTTCACCCAACTAGTCAATGGTGGAGCTGAGACTCAAAATCCCAAAGGTGGTTTCCAATGTCTACCTGTTTAACCTGTGTCCTCTGCTGCCTCTCACCTCGGATAGTGGTGGCACAGGGTGCAGGGCAGGTAAGTGCCCATAAATGGGAGAAGGGTGTGGCACGCAGCTCCCGAGGGCACGCCCAAGTCCAGATGGGAACTGTGCCTGTGAGGGGAAACACAAGGAAGATTTGGAGAGCTGGCACGGGTCTTCCCATGGCCAAGGGCCTCCCTTCTTCCTGCCTGGCGGGCCGTAGCCCTCTTGTACAGACGTTCTGCCTTCTGAAGAAGTCACCAACGTTTTTCATTTCTAATAAAACCAGCAGATTCTTTCTGCTACCTTGAAGTCCAAAAAGAAAGGCAGAGGACAGGGGCAATATCAAGAGGAGCTGTGAGTGATGCTTAAGGAGGTGGAAAATTACTTGCTGCCTATTGAAAGCAAAGATAGCAACATGTGCAACAGTGAGAAAAGTCCCTGCTAAGAAAGAAGGAAAGCTGCTGGAGCCAAATCTAGACTCTGGATGGAGAGTCGGATGGGATTTATGCTCCTGGATGGTGGGCTGTGTGGACCCGGAGCCCCAGAGTGCGGTCCCTGAAGAGAGGGATTCCCAGAGCACCACGTAAACAGACACAGTCACAGATGAGAGAGCAGAGGACATGAGGTGGCTGCTGCCTGGGGAATGTCTTAGCTCTGAAGGGAATCTGAAACTTTAGTTCTGGGAGCCTGTCCCATTCACAGAAAAGGCCTGAATCCAAACCAGGATTCAAATCCCATCCTCATTCATTCTCTGTCTCCCTGCTTCCTCCCTCCCTGTCTCCCTCCCTCCCTCCCTCTTTTTCTCGGAACATTCACAGTGTTTGCCTCTAAATATAAATCAAACATCCAGAAACATTAAAGGACAAGTAAAGAGAACTGAAAGAAACAAAATCACACCAAACAACCCTTTCGTTTTCGCAATCAGCCCAGGGACCGGTGGGAAAAACAGAAAGGCTCCTGATAAATCCATCATGTGAGGACTCCAACGTCCCAATTCTTTCATCCTCACAAAAGCGTTAGGAACTATTCACAGAAGGTTTTACAAGCAGTAATGCAAGCACCACACTGTGGTACACTCCTTGAAAAGCCCAGACTTATGGCACTTTGATAACAGATCATATCTCAAAAATGTCTTCTCTCTGCCATCCAGTCTTTGGAAGAAACACAGAAACTAGCAAGATGGATTAGTCTATTTACAATTTTTTTGGTCTTACTCATCTTTTAGAATCAAAAAAATAAATAAAACATTGACTGGTTAATACCATAATTAGGAACAACACAAGTTATAAAATAGCAATGGAGATGGTAACTTTAGGATTAAAATAGACTTTTGGCTCTCATGATTCCTAAGATTTTATATGTCAGACGGGCTGGAATGTGCCTGGGGATTGTGGGGGGAGACTTCCAGCTTTAGATTATGTAGGCCCAAAGAAAAAGCTGCTCCTCCCAGCTTCCACCTGCCTCTCACACCCCACCTGTCCTACATCATTGCTCATCTACTGCCACCTCCAGCATCTGGTCTACCTCCTTTATTTCCCTCATTCCATGCTGTCTATCCTAGATACCTCTGATTCTGTCATTAACAGCACACCTCACGCATGTTACATCACCTTCCTCCCCAACAACTAACCTGCCATGTTAGCATCCCAACTGGAGCTCCTCCTACCTACCCTGAAGCTTTGCTCCATCAGTTTCCATGCTCTTCCACACTCATTCTCTCTTACCCTCTGTTTGGCTCTGCCACTGGATCTTGCTCCTCTGTAGTCATGCTCAAGTTTCTGCTGTTCCAAACCAGTCAACCAATGGAAACAAACACAAAAACACTCTTCTTCCATTTTGTCTCTCTCCCTAAAGCAAGTTTCCCTTTTTTCTTTCTCTTTACCATCTTTTAAACTTTTCTTTTAAAAGTCAGCTTGTCATCTGCTTCTTTTCTGATAACCACCCACAGCATTCTTAATCCCTGCAGTCTGGCTTCAGCTCTGAATGCTCCATAATAATTTTATTAAAGATCAGTGATCAGTCAGTTACTGAAAGCAGTGTTTTATTTTGTTCTCATTTTGCTTAATTGCTTTACATCATTGATCCTGTTCATCCACTCCTAACCATGCCCCACTAAGAAATTCTCACCTCCTTTGGCTTCCCTGATAATGTGCTATTTTTATCCCCCTTTCATCCCTGTGTCTCCTCCTCTTCCTCTTTATTTCCAGCTCCAAATATAAGTTTTTTCTAAGAATCTGCTATTGACCTTTTCTTTCATTCTCTCTTCTCTCCGCTTTCTCGGTGAATTCACTCAGTCTCGTGTTTAATTCTTCCTTCTTCGTGACACATTTCTGAAACCTCCTCTTTCCAGTTTGGCTTTACTAACTCCTTTTGGAAAGTTTCCACCCATGTATTCTACAGTGTGCTGATCTTAATGGGTTTCAGACTAAATTTATCCCTTGCCACCCTCATTGTTTATTTTTTCCAATTTCTATTTATCAAAATTTTTCTTTCTAATGGCACCAGCTCAAAGATTGATAAAATCTTTCATTCTTTCCTCTTTTCTTGTCTCTCATCTGATTAGTAGTCAAGTCCTATCAATTTTGTTGGAAAAAAACATAGCTTTTCTGTTTGCTGTTTTCTTTTTATTTTCACTGATATCCCTCTAGTTCATGGTTTGACCTTCTCCTACCTTACTTAATGCAATAATTTCCTAACAGGTCTCTCTGCTTTCAGTCTTACCCTACTGAGCTGCAACTTACACCTGACACACTGCTGTATATCAGTCTTCCTGAAGCACACATCTAAGCTGGGCGTTTTCCTGCCCAAATACTTTCAAGGGCCACCCAATGCCTAAAGCGTACACAATGCATTTAAGGACCTGCTATGGTCTGAATGTTTGTGTACTGGCGAAATTCATATGTTGAAACAATCACCAATATGATAATATTAAGAGGTGGGGGCTTTTGGGGGTGATTACACCATGAGGGCAGAGCCTTCGTGAATGGGATTAGTTCGTTTATAAAAGAGACTAAAGGGGGACTGTTTGCTTTTCCACCAAATGAGGACTCACAGAAGGCACCGTCTATGAGGAATAGGCCCTCACCAGACACTGAATCTGCTAGTACCTTGATCTTGGACTTCCCAGCCTCCAGAACGGTGAGAAATAAATTTATATTGTTTATAAATTACCCAATCTAAGGTATTTTGTTACAGCAGCCTGAATGGACCAAGACAGGTTCTCTACCTCCATCCCCAAATTACCCTTCCAATTTTATTTCTCAAGAATTTTTGCTTCTCACCCCAGTTCTTTACTTAAGCGACCACCACATAATCCCATGCTATATTTTTGTATCTAAAGAGAGCAAGTAACAAAAATCCTCTAACTCAAGTGTACTGAATGTATCATCACACATAAGAAATTCTCAAGCGGGATGGGCCCAGGCCTGGATGTGTGCTCTGGCTGTGCTTCTTAGCAAATCATTTGGCAGGAGTGCACGCTCCTTTGCTGATGATCTCCTAGCATTCTGGAACTCACACAACACTGATCACACTATGCTTTGAGTTAGAATTACCTGTTACACATCTCACTCCTATTGGGACTGCAGGGGCCTCCAATAAATCACACCCTTCTCCTCTCCACTTGAGCACTGAACCAAAGAAGAGAGGGGAAGGAGCGGCAGATAGGATCAAAACACAACGCTTTATTTTTGATAAAACTGTCTCTGAAGGAAGTTTCTCTGTTGTGCTGCAATTATAGGCTTCCTAACGCATGGAACCCAGCACTCAAGAGTAAAGGGCGGAGGGGAGGAGCCCCAGCAACACCTCCAGATCAGTTCCTTTCTGAAAAGTTACATCTGGGTAACTGACTTCTCTATGGAGATGAGTTACGGGTGGCACCAGAGCCCAGAGGTGTTTAGGGGAAAAATATCTTTCTAGAAGCCACAGAAGTGTTTTCAGAATTCCCAAATCCTCTTGACAAAACTCTAGACTTCTTAAAGCTGGGGACTATATTTTGTACGTCTCTTTATGCCCCCAGCAATACCCATATTGGGTGTTTAATAATGTCTGCTAAATGACATTAAATTACATAATGTCATAATTGTTATATAGAAGTCACTATGTAATAATATATAACCTTCAGTTTGTATAATTTATATAGTATAAATTTGCTATATTATAGTAATATAAAATGTACATAGCACATATTATATAGTTATTTATATTAACCCATTATATTAAACTTTAAAAGCCATTAATATGCAGCAGTGACATTACCAGAGCCTTACGGGGTGAAGCTGGTCATCACACAGGAAAACAAGTTATTCTTGAGCCTCCATAGCGTGAGGAGAGGTTCACAGAGAAAATAATCATACTTCTAATTTCTTTGGGTATCCAGAGGCTATCATAAATTAAAACAATGTTTCCTATAAAGAATTATTTCTTAAAATCATATCCAAGCTGCCAGATTTTTATTTCTCTCCAAAATTCATGAGGAAATTTGTTCATTTTAGTTTCTAAGAGTGCACCACTTTGTACTACTGTTTATTGTTTTTTTATTTTTATTTTTTACTATGGAAATGCTTTAATTGAGGTGTCTTCACAGCATGCGATGTGAAGACACAAAGAGTAACAAGTGCACACATGGTGAGACGTGGCTATCTGGGAAGAGAGTATAAGTGAATAAGGAGCTCATGCCACTTCCACCCTTTACCCAGTGATATGATTTGTCTGTGTCCCTACCCAAATCTCATCTTGAATTGTAGCTTCCATAATCCCCACACATCATGGGAGGAACCCGGTGGGAGGTAATTGAATCATTGGGGGTGGGCCTTTTGTTTCCCGAGCTGTTCCTGTGATGGTGATTAAGTCTCACGAGATCTGATGGTTTTATAAATGGGAGTTCCCCTGCACAAACTTTCTTGCCTGCTGCCACATAAGATGTGACTTTTTTCTTCCTTTGCCTTCCACCATGATTGTGAGGCCTCCCCAGCCATGTGGAACTGTGAGTCCATTAAACCTCTTTCCTTTATAAACTACCCAGTATGTCTTTATTAGCATGTGAGAACAGACCAATACACCCAGTAACAGAAGACTCTAAGTCACCTCCTCCTCATCCCACTCCTCAAACGCTCCCTTCCCCTCGGCCGTGGCATCCTGGTACTGTTGGCATGCAAACACCAGGTCATTCATGTTGCACTTGGCCTCAGTGAACTCCATCTCGTCCATGCCTGCGTGTACCAATGCAGGAAGACTTTGTGTCTGAAAATGGCAGAGAACCGCTCCAAGATGCACCTGAACAGCTCCTGAATGTCTGTGTTGCTGATGAAGGTGGCACTGTTCTCCGGAGAAATACACTTTGTACCATCCAAGACTCTTTGTATCTGGATATGAAAACTGGTGTTTGACATTCATTGTTTTCAGTTTTCGTTAAGATGGTTGGTGTCAGGTAGAGGCAGCATGAGTGTATCTCTTTGAAGTGCCTTGATATTGATGTAGTTTTGAATAGCACTTGATTCAAAATGTAGATACATTCATCTGTTTGGAGTGGTCTCGATGGGAAAATTCATTGCACATTAACACACACCATTCAGTATATTTGAATAACTGAGTTTGTATGGGTGAAATATTGAAGTAAACCTTGAAACATAAACTCAGGTGGTAATGCCATATATGCATACAATCTGGTGAGTGTGTGTGTATCATACAGCACACTTATTTGGATAACAGTTAAACACTGCTACAGGAATGCTATTTCTCTCTTTCTTTCCCTCCCCACTGCCTTCTATGTGTGTGTGCGTGTGTTGTGTGTATATGTGGGGGTGTGTGTGTATCGCTCTCAGTGGAACTTGTTCTTAGCAGAAATAAATTTATATACTTATACCAAGTACTATGAGGTTTCTAGTATTGCTCCTGGGACTTGGTTTACACATTGTCCTATTGCCATAAGGGACATTCAAGTTGAATTTGGAACTTTTTTCTAAAATGTTGTGGCTATCTGGGATTAAACATTGCTAGGAGGTAGATATATATAACTCTGAAGAGTCCATCTGGGGTACCTTTTATAAGGAGTTTGATAAAGTCCTTGAACACTGTTCTATGCAGAAATACCTTGGGGACATTGAAGAGTACTCACTGCATAATGACAATCTTACTAGTAAAAGGAAAAATTGCACCAACACACTGACTAGAAATCTGTAAGAGTGACTCATACCTAAAACCCATGAATAGGGAGGAGAGACAAGATACAATATTATTAAAGGAAACATCTTTTTCACAGGTTCTGGAGTCTCAATGCTTCCTGTATACTGTGCCTTCCATGGGAAATGGGAATATAAGCCTTTCTCCTTTATGTGTCTATTGCAGGAAAAGAGTGGAGGCAAAGGTTCCTTTCTGCTTCAAAAGCCATCACCACTGACAACAAAATCCAAAGCAAATATCCCCCTCAAATGAAGAGAATAAGTGTATTATATCTGAACGTTTAGGATGACATTCAAAAATCTCATGATAGAGGCTTAAGGTCAGTGAGACCCTGTTGAAGTCCCTTTGAATATGTGCCTATGTCTGTAAGAGTATAGAGCTACAGAAAAATGTACACACACGAACGTGCACCCTCAGCTCCCTCCACTTCATTCATGCTGCTCCACATTCTACAGACTGCCAGACTGATCCCTTTGCAAAATGGGGCTTCTCAGCAATAGGACCTCTCTCTTTCCTTCCATGCCTTAGAGACTCCAAAGAGAAATCACATGTTTTCTTACAGATAGGCAAAATGGGTACCATTCTCTCTCCCTTAAAGAACAAATCTAAGTAATATCATCTGGCCAGTGGCATCTGATTTGGCTAATGGTAACTGTCAAGACAACCTTAAATCCCCAGAAAACAAAGACTGACAGTGCTTGATGGTGGGTACATCACAGAGAGGATGGGCCTGGACACATTTTTATATGTGCTATTCAGTTTTACTATGCGTCTTTGCTGTGAGAATTCATGCTTTTCAACCAATTAGAAATTTCTGGCTATTGCTTTCTCTAATATTGCCTCAGCTCCATTCTTTCTTCATTTCTAGAAATCATTTTAGACATCATTAAAGCTTCTCATGCTATCTTTTCTATCTTAACTTCTCTTCCAAATTTTTCACCCCTTTATTTTTCTGTGCTACCTTCTCTGTGTTGCTTTAGGTTGGTCTTCTTATTCACCAATTCTTCTTCAGATATGTCTAATCTGCTATTTTGTTCATCCATGTATGTATATATATCTGGATAAGTACTTGAGAGATATGTATCTCAAATATATATGTGAAATGTGTATCTTCAAGCGAATGACATCTGATTTGGCTAATGGTAACTATATATATATGTTTTGAAACAGGGTCTTGATCTGTCACCCAGGCTGGAGTGCAGTGGCCCTATTACAGCTCATTGCAGCCTTGACCTCCTGAGATGGAATGATCTTCCCACCTCAGCCTCCTGAGTAGCTAGGATTACAGGTGCACACCACCATAACCTGCTAATTTTGGTGATTTTTTTTTTTTTAGAGGCGGGATTTTGCCAAATTGCCCAGGCTGGTCTTGAACTCCTGAGCTCAAGCCAATCTTCCTGCCTTGGTTTCCCAAAGTACTGGGATTACAGGCGTGAGCCACGGCACCTGGCCTCCATTAAGTTCTTAGTTTAAATAACTGTGCATTTTATTTCTACGCTTTCCATTTAGTTCTTTAAAAAAAGTCTGCCTTTTTTTGGTCATGGTATTGTTTTTCTTGCAGATTTCTTTCCTTCTGTAATGTCTTCAGTCATTCTAAACATGCTTATTTTATATTCTCTTTCAGATTGTTGTTCCAGCACCTTGGTTCCTTGGGAGGTAGGAGGTAGTGCTCGTGAATCCTGCTGTGTGTAATATCTGCTGACTCCTGCCCCGGATGGATGATTTCCTCCAGTGTTTTGTAATTCCTTGTATTGTGAGCTCATTTCGCGTGGACCTGCTTGCTCCTTTGAAACCACCTCACATTCTGGATGGTGGAACGTCTCTCTGGAGTGTTTTTGTAAGTGCTTCTGCCAGCCACTCCAAAATATTATTAGCCAGGGACCAGTTTTTACATTAATTTATTGGCTTGGAAGTTTCTGGGCTATTCCAATAGTGTAATTTTAAAAACCAAATTCGTATGTAGAGTAGATCCAGGGTTTCATATTCTCCAAGATTTTGAATATGTTTTTTTTTCCACAAAGAGAGACAAATGTGTTTCTGTGTCATCCTGCTATGCTGGTTGAGAAATTTCTTTTTTTCTTGTTCATATCCTCCCTGACGGTTCAGGCCTCCAAGGGTGTTGGCTTTATGAGGGAGTCTCATTTCCATCCCCATCTTGTGCAGACTCAAGGCTTTATCTCCTGTGGTCATTAAAACCCAAGTTCCATGGATTCTGAAGCTCTGTGACTCACTCCAGTTTTGCAGGAAATGGAGAATCAGCTCACACGCTAACTTGCTTGGTTTCATTCTTTCTCTTTCTGTGATTTCCCCTTCTTTCTGTGATCTTAGTTTTGCATGAAAAATTGTTTTGTTATATTTTATCCTTAAATCCCAGGCATACCCAAAAGGCAGAGATTTCCAGTGATTTCAGCCTGCCATCTCATCAGAATTAGAGGTTCTTTCATCTATGCTTTATGTTTTCTTCACTTTGGCTATGAGATTTTCTGGCTTAACAACTGTTGACGGCCCACGTGTTGCCTGTGGAATAAAGTCTAAATTCCCTGTCCTTGCATTTAAGGTCACCTATTATCTGGCCTCCAGTTAAATATATTTTCTAGTAGTTTTAGTGAAGATTTTGATCGTTTGCTGGTGAAAATTCTTATTGACAAATTAGCTGAGAGCTATCTGGTACGTAAAACTGTCAGATGGATCCTCAACTCTAAGACCAGCATTGCAGAATGTCAAGATAATTTTAAATCTTGATTCTCTCAGCTCTGTCATGTGTCTTTTAAAATTCCCTCTAGACTTGTGTCATTGCACATTTGATCAGCATACCTACTGCATCCTCATTGAAGGTACTGACACAAATGTTGGCCAAAAGGAGGCTAAGAGAATAGCCCAACAGTTCAATTGCAGAACCCTGGGGAAATTTAATTGTGTCCACTAATCATTTTGGGTATGATTGTTCAAGTAACTTTTAATTCATTCGCAAGTTTTGAATTCTTACCATGTGCAAGTGATTTGTTTATTTTAGGATTCACTGTATCAATCTATGTATTACCCCACAACTTAGCACATGTCCTGGTCTCAACAAGCACTCAATGCCTGCTTCTTAAGTTTAATTATAGAGGGAACATCGGTGACTGGACTTCAAGTCATAGAAGCAGTGTAATTGGGGCAGAGTTTTACCTTGAACGGTTTTTAGAACTTGTCTGTTTTCTATAGTGGGAAACAAGCAAAAACTATGTGGAAGAGATCAGCCCACAGAATGTGACACAAATGGGCACAAACAAAAATGATTTAGCAATGGACAAAATGGACCGAGATAGTATCATAAGCCTTGCAGCTGTACAGTTTTGTGACTTATCCAAGACTACATTTACCCAATAAATGATGTAGCTGGAATTAGAACCTAGGTCTTATCACTTTTGATCCATCAACCCCATATACTGTCAGGTTTAGTACCATACTTAACATGAAATACCATGGGGGTCCCACCTAAACTATGTTTTCTGTCTGTTTTTAAGCCAAGCTTTCTGTTGCCTTTCTGGTTTTGCTGGGCACATACATGAAGTGCACTTCCCAGCTTCCTGTGCAGGTAGAGTGGTCACGTGACTGACTGGCACTACTCCCAGGCCTGGGCCACAAAAACATTCCACATGTCATTATCTCTCTCCTCTCCCCATTAACTTCTGACTTCCTAAAACTGCAAAGAACAAGAGGAGAGGCAAACCACTAAATAGAAGAAATCAGATTTCCTTAATGATACATGGAAGGCAGCCTATCAACCAGGATCACTTCACGTGACTTCATGTGAGTGAGAAATAAGCTTCGATTGTCTGAAGCCACTGAGATTTTGGAAGCTTTTTGTTGAGGCAGGCAAATATCCTAGCCAATGCACCTTCAAACTAAAGCCTCAAATTGGAGTGCAAGAGTAACAATCAAACAGCATAATTTTATTCTTAAGTCACCTATTAAATGATGTCCACTATGTTCTTTACTGATAATCTAGATGTAGAAATTGAATATTCTCATAAAATTTAAGGGAGATACAAGCACTTCAGGAACATTCAAAATAAAATAATATTCAAGAATGTCATAGACTCAGTGTATCTTTGTATCAGCAAGGTATTTTGAATAAAATGGTTAAATAGGGATACCTCTCAATGAATTTAAGACTACTTGAACAATCATTCCCAAAATGATTAGCAGACGCAATTGAGTATGCTGAGGGCTCTGAAATTGAACTGTTGGGCTATTCTCTTAGCCTCATTTTGGTCAACATTTGAATCAGTGCCTTGAATGAGGAGGTAGTAGGTATGCTGATCAAATATGCAATGACACAAGTCTGGAGGGGATTTAAAAAAAAAGACATGAGAGAGTTGACAGAATCAAGATTTAAAATTATCTTGACATGCTGCAATGCTGGACCAAGACTAACAACACAAAATGTAATAAGGATAAATGCAAAGTCTTATTTTTAGGTCCAAAAAAGAATTATAGGGATACAGGATAGAGAACATGCGACTTGGCAGCAATTGATGTGAAAAGGCCCTGGGGGTCTTGTTTGACCAAAAGCTTCATGTGAGCCAACAGTGTGATATGGCTCCACAAACTTACTGCATTAATGGAAGTATTGTGTGATGATCGTGAGAAGCGTTAGGCTCTGTGCTCCTCAGATGGAATCTGGGACATTATTTTTAAATTCTGTGTACATTGGAACAGTGACAAACTAGAGACTAGGCAGAGGAGGTGATGAGGATTGTGAATAAAGATGTCTCCTGGTTCTGCACCCAAAGCATACTGCTGGTAACCTTTTTTGTGCTGCGCTACTCCTCCAGTTTTGTTCTATGGTCTGTCTTCTCCACTAGACTGCAAGCTCATTAGCAAAGGGATAATAATAGCAATACCACCAACAATGGTTGGAGTTAGCATTTACTGGATTCTTACCATGTGCAAGGCACTTCTCTAAAGGCTTTACACATGTATCTTATTCAATCTTCACAGCAATTCTATGAAAGTATTCTACTAATGTCCCCATTTTATGGATGAATTAAGGCATAGCGATGTCAGGTACCTTAGTAAATCAGGGGGTCACAGCACAAAAAGCAGTCATTTGGACTCTAGGACTGATACTGTTACCCCACATGCTGTCTGCCCAATTAAGCTTTGTATTATTAGTCCATTCTCATACTGCTATAAGGACACACCTGAGACTGGGTGATTTATGAAGGAAAGAAGTTTAACTGACTCACAGTTCCACAGGGCTGGGGAAGCCTCAGGAAACTTACAGTTATGGTGGAAAGGGAAGCAAACACGTCCTTCTTCACATGACAGCAGCAAGAAGAAGTGAAGAGGGGGAGAGGCCCCTTTAAAACTATCGGACCTCCTGAGAACTCATTATCACAAAACCGGCATGGAGGTAACCACCTCCATTATTCAATTACCTCTCACCAGGTCCCTCCCATGACATGTGGGGATTATGGGACTACGGTTCAAGATGGATTATGGGACTACGGTTCAAGATGAGATTTGGGTGGGGACACAGCCAAACCATATTAGCTCTGAAACTCTTCGATCTCAAGCACTCGATTCACATTCAATAGTTTTAATGGGGTTGAGGCAATTAACACATAAAAACAAAGTTATAGAAAGAACCAGAGAGGCAGAGTTACTCCCTGTATAGGGAGTTGCTTTAGTGCCCAATGCATATATTTTAAAAAGATATAGATCCATGAGGTTTTGACACACCTGGGCACCAATGCTACTAGGCACGTGCGCAATAATAATCTGGTATTTTTTACAGCTAGTTTTTTATTTTCAAAAGCCATTTTTAAAAACCCGGATGTCCTTTAATGCTCCAAATTGCCCCGTGAATTAAACATGGCAAATTAAGAGATGAGGAAACCAACCCTGAAACTTTATGTTTATTCATCCATCAGTGTATTTATTCAGCAAACATTCATTAAGTGCCTACTATGTTCCAGTCACTGTAGCAAGATCAAAAGAACTTTGTAAGGTGCTGTTATTATCTTCATTCTACAGTTAAGGAAATAGAAGTCCTGAAGACTGCAGTAGCACTAGCACTATGAGGTACTGATGCACACACACACACACACACACACACACACACACAAACACCCACATATTTGTGACGTATGTCTTGGCCCCATATTACATTTTTCTCTTTCAATGGGTAGAACTGGAACAGTCATTTCCTTGCTGCTTCGTTGTTAAATTTCAAAGGTCTGTGCACTGGAAAAGGGCTTAAGTGATATCTAATTGGTAGTTGAGTAGTAACTGGGTTCTTGGTTCCCAAGGTGATATTCTTACCAAGAGAGAGGCTATGTGAAAACACTCAAAATGACGTTCATGCAAAAGAAGGCCATTCCCAACAGTAAGGATGAACATGGAAATAAATGTCTATTAGTAAATGAGATCACCCTTGGAGAATGCTTTGACATCTTTGGGGAAATGTGGTTGGGATGGGGGAGCATGCTGGGACACCTTCCCTCTGTGGGCTCCAGACATTCCAGGCTCCCAGCCTCCCAGCTGTGGAATGTCTTGGAATGTGCTCGAAGAAGCCCTGTGGGCTTTGAAGCCTGGAAGCAGTAGAGTTCTGCTGGCAGGGGCGGGTTGGGGCCCACCTGGGATCTCTGGTGTGGTTCAGCAGCCCCCAGGGCTGGAAGGTGAAGAAACTAATAGGAAATGCAGAACTTGTCACTGTGGGCAGCCCTTAGAGCAGAGGTCAGCCTGGAGATTAAAGGAGAAACAGCGGTTCCTCTGCCCTTCTTACTAGTGTAGAACATCTCAGCATAATTTCCCACAAAGACTGTCCAAGTGCCTTCCCTTTGCCCTGTCTCCACTGAAAGTTAGCAGTGTAACTAACACCTACCCTTCTTTTTTATAAATGAGCATCATCCCCCTGAGCAGTGTTCTGTTTCTTTAAGGTTAGGACTGCAGAGAGATTGTGGGAGGTGGCAGGGAAGGCTGGTGGGTATTGATAGTGGAAAGAGAGGGTCCACCAGATCTGGAGGCTCCTGAGAACCCTCCCTGCCTACCTTTCTGCCCCAGTTTGTAAAGACACAAAAGCCAGCCCTTTACAGCAGCCTTTTAAAGTCAATCTAAGATCTCTCAAGAAGGGTTTTTATACTCATAGGAAAAGATTTTTGTTTCTTTCCTGGGGAGGCCTTAGGGATTTCCACATTTCCCAGCACTTCTCAGAAGAGAGCTAGTGGGAGGGAAGATGACAGCTTTGAGTGCAGTTGGCAGAAACTTGGGGATCAGCCCCCTTGGCCCTGGCTTGGTTCTTCCATGAAGAAGCATCTTCAGCTTTCATTGCCAAAGGGTGTTTTGCTTCGATTGAGGGGAGGAGAAGATAGGAGAGGAAATAAAAGCACAAAAATGAAAAACAAAGAATTCCTGAAGGTCTGATAAGCGGTTCAACTATGCACCAAAACATAAATATTTGGCCAAATTAGTTACTCCAAATGCTTTATATTTCTAAAATTGAGCCTCAGTTTTGTTATACTTTGAAGTTTTTCAGTTCTTCACAATCCTGCACAAATCTAAGGGGTCGGGGGTGGGAATTGGAGTTCATTTCCTTCTCTGAGAGCTCAGCAAATACTTAACTTCTTTCCTCTGATGCCTGCTAAAGTGATCTTGCTGTTTTGTCGGCCATCTCTTTCAAAGTGGAGATGTCCTCTGTGCAATGACTCAATTTAGCATTTTGTCAATGAACAAGAAATAAGCAGCATGTGCTGGATAGTATTAGCTTGGAATCAATCAGAAAAGTGTTGCCGGTTGTTAAAATATCTGTATCCTAACATAATCTGTGACAGTGTCTGTAGTCTAATTTCTGTCCGCTTTTTGTTGAATTCACCTTTTGAAATTTGCATAACTTTACTTGTGGAGTTTCTCACAGATATAAGACTTAAATCTAGTTTATTTGCATAATCACATAGCAGAAATTACTCATTCCCAGGGGCAGACGAATTCACATGCGTAAAGTTGAGGTCTATTTTAGTATGATCCACAAGCAGTTGGTTAATTTCCTCACTGAAGTCCGCTGATACATTCAATGAAAAATAGCCAATCAGATTAGTTGTTTGCGATCATTTTAAAAATAAGCCAGCTGTGTTAAGGTCTGGATGAGAGCAGACCCCTCTTTTCCTGCAGCAGCTATGGTCAAGGGGAAGACCGAGGAGAGAAGATGTAAGAACAGGGCCTCAAGGTTAAGCCCTTGGCCAATGGCAAACCTTCTCTAGCAGCAGCCTGTAGTAATGAGAGAGATTTTTATTAAAGCAGACAATGGGTGGTATTACACCGAACTGTCGCTTTTCTAGGGGAGGTAAAGTGGCTGAGGAAATATTCGAGCCTGCTGTCAGGCCTGAAATCTTTTGACTTTGTTCCCAGGAAGCAAGACTGGGGCCTAACTCCAGATGTCTCTGATGGGATTTACTGTGCAGCTTGAAAATGCAGGTTGGTTATTTAATGAAGAAAATCAGAAGTCTTGCCTCTTTAAAGCTGGTTTTAAGTATTTATTTTATTCCTTGCTATCAGGAAGTTGTGTGTGTGTGTGTGTGTATGTGTGTGTGTGTATGTGCGTGCACACACACACATTGAAAGAGAAGTGGAAGAGGGAGAGAGGGATGGGGAGAAAGAATGAGAGAGAGAGAGGAAGATTTAAAAATTTTATGTATTAAATGTTGGACATATTGAAAACAGAGGAGGTAACATCACTTATGTAGACGTTACCTGAATTCCTCCAGAAACCAAGCAAAATCAAAGTAAGCTAATTAGAGTAAGTTTACTAGAGCAATATTCTTCACCAAACATTGGCAGGGTCGGCTTGGTTACTGTGATAAGTACTGCAAGTCATTCCCTAAAGGAGCCCCATCCTTTCCTTGGCTACACCCTTTGTGTGTGCTCTTCCTTAAGGAGGCTTGGAAGGTTTTTCTCTCTTTTCTCTTGAAAGGGCAGCTGAGCCCGGCGCGGTGGCTCAATCCTGTAATCCCAGCACTTTGGGAGGCCGAGACGGGCGGATCACGAGGTCAGGAGATCGAGATCATCCTGGCTAACACGGTGAAACCCCGTCTCTACTAAAAAAAAAAAAACACACAAAAAAACTAGCCGGGCGAAGTGGTGGGCGCCTGTAGTCCCAGCTACTCGGGAGGCTGAGGCAGGAGAATGGCGTAAACCCGGGAGCCGGAGCTTGCAGTGAGCTGAGGTCCGGCCACTGCACTCCAGCCTGGGTGGAAAAAAAAAAAAAAGGGCAGCTGAAACGCCTCTTCCTCCAGGAAGCCTTTCCTGGAGAAAAGAAGTGGCCCCCCTTTCTCTGGACTCCCATAGAACTTTACTTCCATGTCTTTCTGGCATGTATTTAATTGTGCCACATATCATAGTAATCTGTGTTCACATTTCTCTAATCATATTTACCTAATCTTTTCTACTGATTTATAAGCTCCACCAAGCAATATTTAGGGTAGATTTCACTTTGTACCTCCACATGGATTTTAGCACAGTACCTTGCACCTTATAGGCACACAATAAGCGTGTGTTTAATTAATAAAATAAATGCATCCAAAGTCACTTATACTGTACAGTAGTAACCTATAACCTAAGTGTTCTTACCAGAGAAGATAAAATTAAAACTCCATTTAAAAATTTTTCTTATTTTCTCCATCCTAATTCAGTATCAGGCATCTTAAATTTGGTCAGAATTAGTTTAGTAGTTTAGAGTTTAATGGTTTAAGCAAACATTTTTCTTTTCCTTCCTTTTTCTTTCTTTGGAACCAGAAGAAACTTTGCTGGACAAAAAGGAAAAATATCTGGGTGGGAGAAATTGGGTGGGGCCAGTTAAGCCTGCATTCCGCTACTGGATTTAGTTGAAAATATCAAGCTGTTTTCAAGAAATCTGGATTAAACTCCCTCCCTCGCATTGTATTCAGGGGTGCCTTCCTTGAAGAATTGAAAGCAGAAAGATTTGGGAGCTGAGAGTTAAGCTGAACAAAAGGTAACTATTTTAAATCAAAACATCTGCTAGAGAGGTGAATTTAACTTAAATTCCAAGGGGCAATTGCCTTTCAGCTCTCACCTCGTGGACCTATCTTCTCTGATAAATTTTCCCTGGCTACATTAATAAAAGTTGGGGAGGAAGTGTCATTTTGCTATACTTTAGAAATAGCAACTTAAAATATACTTCATCTTCTTTTAATGTCCCAGAAGTTGTGCCTTTCATCTCCCAGTTGTTCTTTATAATACATGGTGTGATGTGGCCTTAACAGATAAGCAATTCCTGTTCTTTTTGCTCAGCATCCAAGAGTTCTGGAAGATTTTGGAAACCCTTTTGTTGTGGTGATAGTGGTATTTATTTCTCAATTTGTGATGTATGGTGTTATCTACTATGGTTGTGTGGGTTGATGAAGCCACTGCTATTAGTTCATGATGACTAAAGAGAACCTATGGGGAAGGTAGTAGGAAGAGCTTAACTGGAATCTTCAGAAATGGTGTCTTCAGGAGTCAAAGCTTGGACTCTCTCATTTGAATGCTCTCCCATGCTGCGGTCTGAAAGTTTGTGTCTCTCCCAAAATTCATATGTTGAAATCCTAACTCTAAGATGATAATATTAGAAGATGATGCCTTTGGGAGGTGACTAAATCATAAGGGCCCATTCCCTCATGAACAGGAACGGGCTGAAGAGAGATTCTTTGTCCCCTTCACTCTGTGAGGACACCGCAAGAAGGCACTGTCTATAATCCAGAAAGCAGACCTGCACCAAACACCAAATCTGCCTTGATCTTGGCTTGCTAGCTTCCAGAGTTGTAAGAAATACATTTTTGCTGTTTATAAGCCACCTGGTTTATGGTACTTTGTTCTGGCAGTCCAAACAGTCTAAGACAAAAAATTAGTACTGCGAAGTGGGGGTGCTGCTGTATTAAATACTTAAAATGTGGAAGTAGCTTTGGAACTGGATAATGAATAGAGGCTGGAAGAGTTTTGAGGTGCATGCTAGAAAAAGCCTACATTGTGGTGAACTAACCATTAAGGGTAATATTGCTGAGGGCCCAGAAAGAGAAAAGGAGAGCTGTAGAGAAAACCTCAGTCTTTTTAGAGAATACCTAAGTGGTCATGAACAGAAAATGTTAGTAGAAATATGAACAGTAAAGGTTATTCTGATGAGGCCATTCAGATGGAAATGAGAAATACGTTATTGAAAATGGGAGAAAAGGCAATTCTATTTTTAAAGTGGCAAAGAATTTGGCTGCTTTGTGTTCTTGTTCTAGTGTTTTGTGGAAGGTAGAACTTGTGAGTGATGAAATTAAATATTTAGCTGAAACTATTTCTAAGCAAAGTGGTGACAGTGTAGCCTGGTTTCTCTTGATTGCTCATAGTAAAATGCAAGAAGAGAGAAATGATTTAAAGATGGAATTGTTAATTAAAAGGAATGCAGAGCTTAAAATTTTAGAAGATTCTTAGTCTATTCACATTGAAAAAATATGAGAAAATTTGTGTGGAAGAGAACAAGCATGCAGCCAAATGATTATTTTATAAGAAGGTTGGTATAGATTGTCATCTCAATGGAAACCAGGTGCTATTCATCAAGATAATTGAGACATTTATCATCTCAGCCCTGGAACCAAAGATAGAAGAAGTGACTCAGGATGCGGAACAAGGAATAGGTCTTTGAGAAAGAAAGCCATAAGAGTGAGGTAAAGGGCAGATGTGGAATGATCCAGCCTCAGAGGATGTTTCATACTAAGGTCAAGATGCATATGGAGCCAGGAACCCAGGTGCTCATTCTAACAATGTGAAAGAATTCTGTTTTACCAACCCTAGAGGGAGTTGTTCAAAGTTCCAGAAAACAGCAGTAAGATTCGTGATGCCAAGGACTATATATTTCTGTAATTTAATTTAAATGAAATCCAGGACCCATTGTTTGAGACAATGGATTAAGAACGACTCAGAAAGCATTTTGGAGATCACTGGGGCTGCCCTTCCCATCATAGGTCCTGGAGTGCAGAACAATATCAAAGGAAGGCCATCACTGTCCAGAGCAGCCTTATATCAGGGGCTCCACTCCCTGCACTCCAAGACTGTGCCCCTTGGCTGCCCCAGGGCCAGCTCAGGTGGCTCCAGTGCAGCATGGTCTGCACCCAGCAAAGCTATGGGGGCACGGCTGCCTCTAACTGGATTTCAGAGAATGCCCTGGAAAGTCATAGGCCCAGGCAGACAAACGCCACAAAGGTGGGGCCACCATAGAGAGTCCCCACTAAGGCAATACCCAGTGGAACCATGGGAGTGGGGCCACTCCTGAGACCACAGACCAGTAGAGCCCCTAGCATGTGATTCCCATCTGGGAGAACTGCAGGCACTCAACTCCAAACCGAGAGAGCTGTGCCATAGGCTACACCTGGAAAATCTGTGTTATCAGAGCTGTCCAAGGCCATGAAGGCAGGCAAAACTGCAGAGGTAGGACTGCCATCCCAGTGGGTATGCAAGGCAGGACCTCTGCCCCAGCACCTAGACAGCAGAACACTGAACTGAAAAGATTATGCTTGAGCATTAAGATTTTGGACTTGTTCAGAATTTGCCACTTCTTTCTTTACTATTTCTCTGTCTTGGAATGGGAATATCTAGCCTATGCCTGTCCCATCATTTTATTTTGAAAGCACTTAACGTGTTTAATTTCAGAGGTTCACAGCTCAGGATGGATAGTACCTCGGGTCTCATGCATATCTAATTTGGATGACATTTAGATGAGACCCTGGACTTCGGACTTTTAAATTGATGCTGGACTGAGTTAAAACTTCAGGCTCTTGGGATGAATTGAATATATTCGCATGCAAGAAGGACATGAGGCTGAGTGCACTGGCTCATGCCTGTAATCCCAGCACTTTGGGAGGCCAAGGTGGGTGGATCACCTGAGGTCAGGAGTTTGAGACTAGCCTGGTCAACATGATGAAGCCCTGTCTCTACTAAAAATACAAAGAATTAGCTGGGCGTGGTGGCAGGCACCTGTAATCCCAGCTACTGAGGAGGCAGAGGCAGGAGAATCGCTTGAACCTGGAAGGTAGAGGTTGCAATGAGCCAAGATTGTGCCATTGTAGTCCAGCCTGTGCAACAAGAGTGAAACTCCATCCACCTCCCCCACCCCCCAAAAAAGACATGAATTTGGGTACAGGCAGGGGTGAAATGCTATGGTCTGAATGTTTGTTTCTCCTCCAAAATTCATGTTGAAACCCTAGCCCTCAAGGTGACGGTATTATGAGGTCCTGCCTTTGGGAGGTGATTAGGTCATCAGGGCAGTCCTCATGAATGGGATTAATGCCCTCATCAAAAAGGCTAGAGGGAGACCCCCACCCCTTTCAACATGTGAGGACAAAGCAAGAAGGCACTGTCTATAGGCAGAAAGCAGATCCTCACCAGACCCTGAATCTGCCCTGAGTTTGGACTTCCTGACCTCGGGAGCTGTGAGAAATAAATTTTCATAATTTATAAGCCACCCAGTTTATAGTATTTTGTTGTGGCAGCTCAAATGGAATAAGACATCCCAGTTTGGACTTTTTGGAAAGAGGAATCTAGTGAGAAATAATGTTTCAAGAACTGGAGATTAGTCTAAAGAGGCCCAATAAATGAAAAGAGGAAAGGGACTTATTTGTTTGTCTTCACAAATACAAAGGAATACCTCTCAGCCCTGGAACCAAAGATAGAAGAAGTGACTCAAGGATGCAGAGCAAGGACTGGGTCTTTAAGAAGCAAGGCCAAGGGCTGGGAGTGGTGGCTCGCACCTATAATCCCAGCATTTTGGGAGGCAGAGGTGGGCAGATCACTTGAGGTCGGGAGTTTAAGACCAGCCTGGCCGACATGGTGAAACTCCATCTCTACTAAAATACAAAATTAGCTGGGCATGATGATGCACGCCTGTAATCCCAACTACTTGGGAGGCTGAGACAGGAGAATCGCTTGAACCAAGGAAGTTGCAATGAGCCAAGATTGCACCATTGTACTCCAGCCTGGACAAAAAGAGCAAAACTCCATCTCAAAAAGAAAAAAAAATAAATAAATAAACCAAGACCAGAAGAGTGAGGTAAGGTGTGGATGTGGAATGATTCCACCTCAGAGGATGCTTGATGTGTAACGTCAAGATGCACCTGGAGCCAGGGACCCAGGTGCTCATTCTAACACCATGAAGGAATTCTGTTTCGCCAAATTACAGGGAGTTTTTCAAAGTTCCAGAAAACAGCAGTAAGGTTCAGTGATGCCAAGGAAGGGTGGACTATATTTCCGTAATTTAATTTAAAGAACTGACATAGGTTTCTCAGGGATACACAAAAGAGGTTCTTACTCTCACAGAAAGAGCTGGCTCTCAAATCGCTTTAGGGAATGCAGTTCCCAGTAAACAGGAACCTTCTATAAGGGAAACAGAGAAACGTCAGGGAGGGCTCCCAGAGAGCTGCTGGGCTGGTGTTGGTGTCTCTGAACTTGAAAGAGTGGCCTCATGACACCCAGATTTCCAAGACACAGACCAACTGTCTTGGGGGACAAGTTGGAAGGTTGATATGGCAAGTGTTAAAACAAACAAACAAACAAACCTTGCAAACTAGATTTAGTTGCTGCTTCAGGAAGGCACTGCCATTGCTGGGGTGACCTGAAAACCTGTTTGCCAACAGGAGCAGGGAACCCCCGTTCCTTCATCCAGGCTTGTGGTCTCTCGCTCTCTGGTGCCCCCTACTGGCGGAGCCTAACAGGGTGTCAGCTGGCCAAGCAGAAAGGTGCTATGCAGAGTCCTAGCCTCAGTGGAACACAGGAGCGTGGGTCTGGAGTTGGCGAGGTCACAACTTTATAAGTGGCACGTTCTCCTTATAGCGTCCCAAGACCCATGTTTCTTTCCTAGCAGAACCGTGTATTACCGATTACAGCTAGAACTGTATTTGAGCCCTTTCCAGGTACCTTCTCTTGGGAGAACCATACCTATCTTCTACAGACTTAAAAATCCTGCCATCTCAAAAGCTGAGGCACATGTTTACTATATTTATCCTTTCCATTCCTAGCTATTAACAGAAAAAAAGATCGACTTTCACTTTCTTCTGAAAAGTCAAGAGCATGTCCACCAAACTCTCTAGCAAATATCCGATAGTTGAAGTTTCTCATCACCACTGCATAAAATATATATTCAATTACCAATTCTGTATATTACTTCTATATATTTTTTTATCTGTCTAAAATGCATGATTAATTTTCTCCTTCTGACCAGATGGCCTATACTAAAGTTCCAGAGCAGGTCACTTACATTTTTTTCTGACTCACTCCTCCACAGCGTTTCTGTTTTTGGGTTACTCAAGTGAATATCTTATTGATATATCATACCATTCAGTCTCCCCTTATTACAGCCTATCATTTGGGAATATGGCATGCTTCTCCATCACTGTATTTTAATCTGAGGCCCCTTCCAACCATGTCTCAAAAAATCACACTATGGGCCGGGCGCGGTGGCTCAAGCCTGTAATCCCAGCACTTTGGGAGGCCGAGACGGGTGGATCACGAGGTCAGGAGATCGAGACCATCCTGGCTAATATGGTGAAACCCCGTCTCTACTAAAAAAAATACAAAAAACTAGCCGGGCGCGGTGGCGGGCGCCTGTAGTCCCAGCTACTCGGGAGGCTGAGGCAGGAGAATGGCGGGAACCCGGGAGGCGGAGCTTGCAGTGAGCTGAGATCCGGCCACTGCACTCCAGCCTGGGCGACAGAGCCAGACTCCGTCTCAAAAAAAAAAAAAAAAAAAAAATCACACTATGATATAACCTCAACTTGGTTCATTCACAATGCACACTGAGACGGTATGATATAGTGACCTCTGGACTAGATTGCCCATGTCCAACTCCTTATTTTTTTTTTCACATTTCTTTCTTTCTTTTTTTTTTTTTTTTTTTTGAGATGGAGTCTCGCTCTGTCACCCAGGCTGGAGTGCTGTGGCCGGATCTCAGCTCACTGCAAGCTCCACCTTCCGGGTTCACGCCATTCTCCTGCCTCAGCCTCCCGAGTAGCTGGGACTACAGGTGCCGCCACCTCGCCCGGCTAGTTTTTTGTAGTTTTTAGTAGAGACGGGGTTTCACCGTGTTAGCCAGGATGGTCTCGATCTCCTGACCTCGTGATCCACCTGTCTCGGCCTCCCAAAGTGCTGGGATTACAGGCTTGAGCCACCGCGCTCGGCCTCCAAATCCTTATTTTTCTACCTACCAGCTGTACATGTCCTTGTGCAAGTTATTTAACTTCCATAAGCCTCATTTTTCTCCATCTGTGAAATGGAAGTAACAACAGTACCTACTTTGTAAGGTTGTTTCTAAGATGAAAAGAGATATACAGATAGTAAGTACTCAATCAATGACAGCTATTATTAGTATAATGGTTTTGAGGCTATTAGTATTATTTCCATCTCCTCTCTGCTTTCCAATATTTTGGGGGTGCAAATCCCCAGGCATATCCCCTACTCTTATTCATATTCTCATCTTACACTTGTTGTCTTCCATAGGAACCACATTCATAGGTTTATCAAGGTGATTGTCCTTCTTTCTTCCTTTACTCAAAGTTTTTCAGTTGGGTCACCCAGATTCTGGTCAAATATCCTTCCCTCACCAAGAATATATCATTCATCCCAGTACATAAACCATGGCTTTGTCTTATAAATGTCACTTCTCTTTACCATCTTTTTAATTGTACATTCAACCCACAGATTCTTCTTTCTCTTCAAAGTCTTTATTATTGGTAGAGAAAACCATTATATAAGTTTATCATCTAGGGCTGGGCATGGTGGCTCACAACTGTAGTCCCAGCACTTCAGGAGGCCAAGGCAATGAATCCCTTGAGCTCAGGAGTTTAAGAGAAGCCTGGGCAACATGGCGAAACCCTGTCTCTACCAAAAATACAAAAAATTAGGCGGGTGTGATGGTGTGCTCCTGTGGTTCCAGCTATTCGGGAGGCTGAGATGGGATGATCACTTGAGCCAGGAGACGGAGGTTGCAGTGAGCCGAGATCGTGCCACTGCACTCCAGCCCGGGTGACAGAGTGATACCCATTTCAATAAAGAAAAAGAAAAGTTTATCATCTTACTCTTGAGTCCTTTGATTCCTCACCCAAGGCATAGTTTATTTTCAGAAATGTCATTCATGCAGTATTTTAGCTCAAGACATACTGGGAGAAGATTTCCAGGAGAAAGTTAATAAAGATCTTCAAATGGCAGAAGAATCAGGAAGATCAGACCTGAGAGCTTAATGGAATAGCTTTCAAAAGCATGATGAATCATCTTGGGTGTGCAACTTGGACACAATGCTTATTTCATATAGGCTAAGTAGAGAGTATTGAGCCTGTCAGAAAAGGAAGCTTTCAGCCTGATGCCAAAGAAATTTGCTAGTCAAAATAACCAGTCAAATAATTTCCAAATTAATTATTTTTCATTTTGTGTTTGCATTTATACATCCAGTCTCAGATTCTCAAAGGAATAAGTTATGATTTTAGCACACAGAAGTTTAGCTTCTTCTCATCACTACCCTAAACCATCCAAATTATAAAAGTGAAACTATATATTACACAGTGATACCTTCATAAATCTATTTCCAAATGCCAGAAAATAGGCATCATGAGTGGGGAATTTCATATGTGTCCATGCATGTACAGAGTTCAGGCTCAGAGAGATAAATGTGTCAAGAATGCATAACCACAGCCGAGTAATTATGCAACTTCTATTTCTGCCAATAAATTTCGAGCCTGATTTATGTCAGATCAGAATATAAATCCAGTCTTTGCACCGATTATCAAAAATACACTTTTCAGGCTGGGCGCAGTGGCTCATGCCTGTAATCCCAGCACTTTAGGAGGCCGAAGCGGACAGATCACCGGAGGTAAGGATTTCAAGACCAGCCTGGCCAACATGGTGAAACCCCATCTCTACTAAAAAATACAAAAATTAGCCAGAAGTGGTGGTGTGGTGGCAGGTGCCTATAATCCCAGCTACTCGGGAGGCTGAGGTGGGAGAAGCACTTGAACCCGGGAGGTGGAAGTTTCAGTGAGCCGATATGGCACCACTGCACTCCAGCCTGTGCAACAGAACAAGACTCTATAAAAAAAGAAAGAAAGAAAGAAAGAAAGAAAGAAAGAAAGAAAGAAAGAAAGAAAGAAAGAAAGAAAGAAAGAAAGAAAGAAAGAAAGAAAGAAGGAAGGAAGGAAGGAAGGAAGGAAGGAAGGAAGGAAGGAAGGAAGGAAGGAAGGAAGGAAGGAAGGAAGGAAGAAAAAAAACACTTTTCACACTTTTCAGTGTTGAATGTATTATTTTCAGACAGAATATAGTTAATGGAATGCTATATTGGGTCCATACTGCAAAGTCTGCTGGGCCTTGGTGGGGTGGAGTGGAGCCTGTCTGGAGAAAAAAGACAAGACTCAGCTCTGAAAAGAGAACTGAAACGAAGGATCCAGAAATTGTGATGACTTGATAAACCTTGGGCCTAAGCTCTCATATGAGCAAATAATGAGAGCAGCCATCTTAATTTTGATGGAAAATAAATGGGTGCATCATCTCATTTACTAAAAAATATAATGAGATGAAATTGTTCTGAGGGAGTGGATTCCCAGGATTCTCCACCCTGTGTATGCCTCACTTCTGCCAGGTGCCACCAATCACCAACTCTAAATTTGTAAGGCCAGGGCAATGCATCTGTGTCCTGGAGAATCACTTGGGGAGTTTTGAAAAATACTGACATCCGGCTCCACCTAGGAAATGTTAGTTTAATTAGACTGGGATGCAGCCTAGGCATTGCTAGTTTTCTTAAAGCACACCAGGTAAGAAGCACTGGTCTAGGCCAACTGCCCTGAGGGTGGCTCCTGCCTTGCAAAGACTATGACAAAGTCTTTCTGCAGAGGTGCACACAGAACAACAGTGGGGCCTCTTCCCCATTCTTGCTGCCCTTTCTCCTTCATGTTCTTTATTCTCCTGCCTTGTAGCGCCGGTCCTTGACGACAGATTGTCTTGTGTCTATTGTCTATAATTTAATGCTTCTGATTCCCAGATGCCTACTGGTCCCTCCCTGGCCTGCTCTGACTCCAGAAATGTGTATTTTTTTCTGAGTATTTGCCCACTCTGTTGCAAACTCTGGCTTTGCAAGCTCCCCTAGCTGCATTGACTTGAAGCAAGCATCTGATTCAACCCTCTCAGTTGGATTCTAACTTCCAGTCCCTTTCCTCCGGCAGGAGGCTGGGGACATCTCCATAGGCAGCACCTGACCATATTTGCTGAACACTTAACTTCTGTGGGAAGAGATGAAGTCCCAGCCTGTCCATCTAGATAACAATCTTCTTGTCATGGGATGAAACCAGCCTTGAATCCTGCATGAGGAAATTACAGCAGAGTGGGAGAGAGAAAGCCTAGGTGACTAGGGGGTAGGTTCCTGAGCTAGGGCCCGAGATGTGGAAAGGAGAGACTATAAAGAGAAGGGAGAAGAGAAAATGATGAGTAAGACTATCTTCTTTAGGTAAACCTAAGTGTGTATTATAAATGTTAGCACTGGCCACTGTCGCTTATAAATTGATAGTGTCATTTTTAAAATTCTGTATCATGTCTTCTTCATGACTTTTTAATACCACCATTGTCTCAAGGTACAAGCCCAGAAGTGTAAGTTGAAAAGAAAATGTCTATAAAATAATACACATGCTCTAATTTTCAACCAAACATTAAAAGTAAACCTAAAACCCACTGCTGATATCCATGTATAATCCCTTTTGGCTCCCAGAGGTACCTCTGTTAACAAATGTGTAGTCCTGGAAGAACTGTTTGACATACAAAAAAATACATGTATGATATTGCTTCATGTGTGTTTTATGTAACCGGAATAATACCACATATATCATTAGGAAAATTACTTTTTTTTCACTCAATAGTCTAGAGTGGAGATCTTTCATTTCACCACATATAAATCTCATTCTACTCAACTACTAAATGCTAACTATGGACATATAAGCTGCTTCCAATGGATACGATTATAAACAATTGTATAAATACAATGTATAGCTTATATGTGTGTGTGTGAAGGTTTCTTTAGAGAAGATCAAGAAAAGTAAAATTGTTAGACAATAGGGTAGATGAATTTGTATTTTAAATCGGTATTGTCAAATTTATACCTCACCTAGTAATGCAAGAGAATACCATTTTACCATACTCTACTCAACACTATTACATATTTTACTTTATTTTATTATTATTATTTTTAGATGAAGTCTTACTCTGTCACCCAGGCTGGAGTAAAGTGGCCCAATCTGGGCTTACTGTAACGTCTGCCTCCCAGGTTCAAGCAATTCTCCTGCCTCAGACTTCTGAGTAGCTGGGCTTACAGACACCCATCAACACTCTCAGCTAATTTTTGTACTTTTTGTAGAGACGGGGTTTCACCATGTTGGCCAGGCTGGTCTTGAACACCTGACCTCAAGTGATCTGCCTGCCTCAGCCTCCCAAAGTGCTGGGATTACAAGCGCGAGCCACCATGCCACATATTTCAAATGTTGCTTCTCTGGAATGGTATTTCTTTGTTTGCATTTATGTATTTTTTTTATTACTTGTGTGGTGAAAATATGCTTCACTATTGTTTCAATTTGCTTTTCACTGATTACAAGTAAGATTGAACATTTTTGTGTATGCCTACTATTATTTGGTTTTACTCCTTTATGAATCCATTTTCCATATTCTTTGCCCATTTTTCTATTGGGTGACTTATCTTTTTTCTTATTGATAGAGGAGTGATTTATAGATTATGGATTTCCTTCAGGACACAATTCACATTGTAGTCTACTTGAATGGCTCCCCCCGGTGGTGTACAGTACACAGCCTGCACAGCCGTAACTGGCACTCAGCTTTTGTTTGTGATCAATATGTAAATATTTTATCCTTACTCTGTCTCTTGTCTTTACATTTTACTTGTGTTATTTTTCACAGTGTAGAAGTTGTTTTTCTAGTCATATTTATCGGTCTTTTCCTTTGTGTTGTTTGCCTTCTGAGTCTTGTTTAAGATAATCTTTCCCACCCAAAGTAAAACATTTTCCTGTATGGCCTCTGATTCTTTTATAGTTTTACTTTTTATGCTCATATATTTAATCTATCTGGAAATGACTGGTGGATGATGTGAGGTAGGGATCTAACATTATCTTTGTCCAAATGGATAACTAATAATACCAACAAATTATTGAATAGACATCCAAAAGACATCTCTTACCTAAAATACTACCTCTACCACCATGCCTGGCTAATTTGTGTATTTTCAGTAGAGACAGGGTTTCACTATGTTGGCCAGACTCATCTTGAACTCCTGACCTCAGGTGATCCACCTGCCTTGGCCTCCCAAAGTGCTGGGATTACATACATGAGGTAGGAGAACTGCTTGAACCCGGGAGGCAGAGGTTGTAGTGAGCTGAAATCATGCCATTGCACTCCAGTCTGGGGGACAAGAGTGAGACTTCTCAAAAAAATTGTTTTTAATTTAAAAAAATTTAAAAATTAAAAAATAAAATACTACCTCTATCATATGGCATTTTTTCCTATATTCATAGGTTCATTTTGAGGCTCTGCATTCTATTCTTATGATTAAAATTATATTTGGAGAAATTATTCATTTAGCTACAGTGGTCATGGGTAATCATAATCTATTAGTAAGTGAGAGATTTGGTTTAAATAAAGATCTACTCTATATTGAGTTTAATTCACAGTATATAACTTAATGTTATAATAAACTATGTATTATAAATAATATGGAGTTCTCACTTCTGACAGGAGGCTCAGTCTAAATAATGCTTTTGTTATCTTTTAAAGCTCCCACATTGAGGACCTGCATGACTCTTAGACAAAGATCTTGGTGTCCAGTGAAGCGGCCAATTTGTTTTTATTTCTTCCTGAATATTATTATGACTTGAAACTCGTAACTTGATTCATACTGTATTAATAACATTAATTCATATATCTTTTAAGTTTAAGTGAACTGATCATTTAGAACAAGAGTTCAAGAATATAAATATGAAGTTTTCCATGGGCCCATATGAACCTTAAATGCCATCTGATAGCACAGTTTGACAATTAGTAGTCAGTGAATAAATATATGCAGAATGAATGAAAGTAGTACTATGTGTAACTTGAAAACCGCCACTCATGCTCTTTTTTCTAGGCACTTCACTGATTTGCTTCATTCAGAGTAGCTGTTTTGCTCTTGCTGTTTTAAGACATATGGTATTAGAACTTGGCATGAATCGCTTTCTTTGCCAGAAAATTTTGAGTCAATTTAAGCTTTTTTCTTTGACCTTTAAAAAAAAAAAAAAAAAAAAAAAAAAACCTAAGACACTTAGTTGTTTAGTTATTGGCTATCAAATAAACCCCCGAAGCATAAATATTATTCTCCATATTGGCTTTCTATATGGTACAACTGAATGAAAACTGGACTTACTTTATTCTCCCTTCTCTCTGGAGAGCACAGCCTATGTAGACTAGAATGTGAATGATGACCCCTGGATTGTGCAGTGCACAGTACTGTTCTCCTTCCACCTCCCACTTCCATTCTCTATGTTTCTGTATTCAAAAAGATCCTCCTGGTTCTGCCTATAGGTAGATCCATTGATGCCTACGATTTGCAGCTCTGTGTTCCTAGAAGAACTCATCCCACAGACTGCAAAGGTTACTCATGTAATTAGCCTGGAGACTTCTAGCAGTTTCCAGGCCTGAGTTCTTATCAGGGTTTGTCTTACAAGAGTTCAAATGGTCTCCTGTATGACTATTTTAAAAATATGGAGGCCAGGCGCAGTGGCTCATGCGTATAATCCCAGCACTTTGGAAGGCCGAGGTGGGTGGATCACGAGATCAGGAGTTCAAGACCAGCCTGGCCAACATGGTAAAACCCTCTCTCTACTAAAAATGCAAAAATCAGCCAGGCGTGGTGGTGCATGCCTGTAATCGCAGCTACTCGGGAGGCTGAGGCAGAAGAATTGCTTGAACCCGGGAGACAGAGGTTGCAGTGAGCAGAGATCATGCCACTGCACTCCATCCTGGGCGACAAAGCTAGACTCCATCTCAAAAAAAAAAAAAAGAAAGAAAAAAATAGAGTCCAACAAAACTTTCAGAATGGCTGTACAGGAGGATGGCTTGCTCACTCACACAGGTACTGTTGATTCTGCACAAGTATCTATTTGACAATGCAAGGCTCATACCTTCAGTCAAACTTGTAACCAGTTGAGCACAGAGACTCTGTTCAGTATAGCAAACATAGTTTACGTGGGCCCACCCAGAAACTTTCTACAGGTACATTCCACATGCTGAGTGATGCTGGCTGATTCAGCCTGTTGTGTGCAACTCTATGCTTCTTTCCTAAAGCCTGTGTGAGAAGATGCAAAGTTAAAGTCAAAATTCCAAGACTTACAGATTGTTAGAACTGAAAATACTTTAGGGACTTTCTTGTTGAACCATCTCATTTTAGAACTGGGATGACTGCCTGTTGACTTTTGGTATATTTCATTTATAAATATATAGGCACACACATTTATAACACATATAATCAACCATATTAATCATATTAATAGCAAATGAATGAAAAATTCATATACATTTAAACTTTAAGTGAACTGGTCATTTGGGATATAAGCATGTGACGTTAGCTCTCCTTTCTTTAAAATATCTGCAGCTCCCATTGGGGCGTGTGTGTGTGTGTGTGTGTGTGTGTGTGTGTGTGTTTCCAAGAACATAGCAGTGGAGAAGTTACTAATTGCCACCCATTAGACAGATGGGATTGGTTAAAATGTGGAACAGTTGCCAGCTCCCTGTGGAATTCTGGCTGGCTGTTTCTTTACTCCAAAGTCTGTTTTACTTTGTGAAATAGTTTTATTTTTTTAAGTAACATTTACTTTTTATTCCCCAAAGGGATGCTGGGAAGAAGACTCCCCTTATTGCTATTCTTATAGTAACATGTGAGAGAACTACATGTATACAGGGCTTGACAGTCTCTTCCTGGGAACATACACTGCAAATAGCCCAGAGGATCTAGGCAGCCACCTGTCACTCAGCTTAGCACCTACATCTGTACCCTTCCTTCCCAGCCCTAGGCCCCTTTACACTGATGGAAATGATAGTACATGGCAATTCTCCAAATCAAGGTTGTTTAAAAATTCCTACAGTCCACTGATTAGGCATTTATTCCCCTGTGGTTATTTCTAAAGGTAAAAATAACACCTTGGAGAGTTTGTGGATCTTTCTAGTTAGTGTACTGTGACCCCATATAAACTTCAGCCCCAAAATGCATGACCATCACATATATAAAGAACTACTCAGAACAAGTTAAACCTAAGAGCAATGCCCTCTAGCAAACTAGTCTAGAATATACTAGTAAGAGACCAATCATTCCACAAATATTTATTGAGGCTCTCTCTTCTGGGCACTGCAGAGTTCATAAGAAAAAAGCAGATCCACCTCTGTCTTCAAAAGTCTCAAAGTGCAAGGTAGAGAATGAAAAGTCACAGGGTGATTGCAAGAGAGGAGACTGAGCACAATTACATTGGAAGTTCACTGTGTCGGGGCTAGGAGGGCTCTTAACTCAGACTTGGGCAGTCATAAAGTTTACCTAGAAGAAGGCCAGAGGGGAGCTAGCTGGACACAGATATGGAGGAACAGTGCTCAAGGCAGAAAGAACAGCATGTGTGAAAACCTGAGAACAAGAGGCAGCAAGGCACATTCAGGACAATGAAAACCAGTTTAATCTGGCTAGAGTGGAGAGTGAGTGTGCGCATGTGTGTGCGGGGGTAAAGGCAGATTTGGGAGGGATGTCCAAGATGCCCCTGGACAGAGGACTGGGAGCTAAATTATTAAGGGCTGGCCTTTTAAGTTCTTTGTAGATGACTAACCTTTATCCATGAACCATTCATCCATTAATATACCTACCATGTGCCAGGAACTAGTGCTGGGGATAAAGCAACAAATAAAACAGACAAAGAATGAGCCCTCAAGGAGCTTCCATTCTCATGAAGGGCAGAGGGAAGTCAATGAACAAGTAATCAAATTGAATATATAGTAAGTCAAGCAGCAATAAATGCCAAGAAGAGGAATAACTCAGGGTGGGCGATAAGGAATGTGGCAGGATGGTTCTCATTTCACATAGGGCAATGAGGTCTCACTGATGTGGTGGCATTCAGCAGAGATCTAAGGAAATGCAGGAAGAAGTTATGAATATCTGTGCAGGGGGAAAGTCTGGGCAGAGGAAAGAGCATGGAGGGCTGGATCACCAGGTGCTCAGAGTGTTGTGGGAACACCCAGAGGCTACTCTGGTCTGGAGCAAAGGGAGAGAGCACAGAAGCAGTAGGAGATGAAGTCTGAGCAATAGAAGGGCAAGATTGCAGAGGGACTTGTAGGGTTGTATCCTGAGTGTGGTAGGAAATCAAACGTGAGTTTTCAGTAGGGAGGTAGCATAGTTGCTTGCATAGTTCTGCTTGCATAGTTCTAGCTGCAGAAGAATGGATTGAGGGTGGGGTTTGGGGATGGAGTGGCAGAGTAGACGGGGGAGACCTGCTTATTGCATAAAATCAGATAAGTAATGATGATGACCTAAGCAAGGTAATAGTATTGGAATATGTGACAAATTAGAGGCAGAAGAGAGAGAGAAAATTGAAGGATGCTAAGAGGACCCCAGTTCCTTGATTCCAAAATATTTTTTATCACAACTTGCACACTGACTGAAGTTTTTCCTATTATAGTATCTCTCTCGAGTTTAAAGAATTGAAAGATTCTATTTGGGCACATTGTGTTTTTGTTTTTGGTCGGAAAAACATAGAATTTAGAGAGAAAAATAAGGATGATATATAAAACAATACATTTACATAAATTAAAGATGTATGCATATGAAGCAATACTTATAACTTTGGAAGAAGACGTGCAATATAGAAGGTGCACAGGAAATAGAATAGGATGGTTGCCTACAAGTGGGGAGAAGTAAGATAAGAGGATGTTATAAAAATAATAAAACAAAACCAAACAAAAGAACAAGGTTCCAGAATGCATATTTTTTTCTTCTTTCTTCCTTTTTCAACTTTTGTTTTAGGTTTAGAGATATATGTGCAGAATTATTATGTAGGTAAACTGCACATAGGTAGCAAGTATAGTACCCTGTCTTTTCAGACAGATCAAAACAGTAAACATTGTTGAGCACTAGCAACTCAGTACTGCTTAGTTAGTTGTTCTAGTTTAGAGGAGGTCACTGAGAGAACAGGTCTCAGGATAGTCAGGCTTTAACAGCGAATGGTGAAAAGGAGAAAGCTAGGCAAATGATGTCCAGAAAGGTGGGTACCATGTGACCAGTCAGAGATAGGTCTTTGGGACATAAGAAGTGAGAAAAACAGAATTCTGAAAACAAATTTTACCTCCTCCACAGTTCCACCTAAAATTAACTCTGCTTGAAGTTTTATTTTTACTTCTCCCTACCCCCAAACCCCTGCTCCAACCCAGTTTTCCAAATGATATCCTGTTCTGACATTTAAGAAAAAACTTTAGTGTTTTCCTCTCTGCGCTCAGTGGAATTTCACCAATTTCTTTGGAATGACAAGTATCAGAAAAAGTTCTGCGGCTGCTGCTGAAACCACTGCTCCATAATCTACTGAGGTTCAAGGTCTCGTAGAAAGAAAATTTGCAGTAGATTAATTTAAAGTTAAAAAAAAATAAAACTGGCAGTCAGGAGGCTACTTGGGTTTTATCTCAGTTTATCTCAGTTTTGTGCTGATAACATGGCTAAGTACTTCTTAGTTTACAAAGCATGTTCACATTTCTTAATCTGTTTGATCTTCATATCAACTCTTGTGAGGCAGCTACTTTACAAATGAGAAAACTAAAACTCAGAGAGATTAAATGACTAACCCCAGTTGCTTAACTTGTAATCTGCACTCTTTCTGTGTTAGAACTCTTCCTGTGTCCTGAGGTCAGGTTCTAAACCTGTCTTTGCTTCCTATAAGTGGGAACGTTGTAACATTTGCCAATGAACTTCATGAGGATATAGAAAACAAAAGTGGTGATAGTATGGCTGGCACAACCCGTTGGATGAAAAGCGCCAATACACGTTTATCATTGTTTGTATCATTATTATTTTTTTAAATATTTGCGATCAGGTCTTTGCAGCTTATAAACCATCTTAAAAGGGTAGTATTTAGCAAGAACGGATCTGGGAACCCCCAAATTGGCTCCCTACCATCAGGCAAACTTGTCTGTGAATTTCCCAAGGGAAGAAATATGTGCAGAGGCCAGTACTGGACGAAGGAGCACCATTGGCTGGAGCCTTGGCCTACAAATGCAGGGTATCTTCCAACTGATCTTAGTTGGACTACAATTGAATCTTCAGTTGAATCTTGGATCTTATCACTCCATTGAGGAAGAAGTCTGGTCCAAAGCCCACCAGCCAGCAAAATGAAGAGGAAGCAGAAAATAGAAATGGCCAGGCGTCTCCTAAGTGAGTGTAGTCCCAGCTCTCCTTGCCACTCCAGCCTGGTAAAGGGAGCATCTGGCCCTAAATAGATGTATTCTGTGGCTCTAGGCTCTAGTGCCTAGATAATGTAGAATGGTCTCTTTGAACTTGGGCAGTCTTGAGCATGGGTTTTCTTCATGGGAGGGGAGGAGTGTTAGAGTTCTGGATTGGGAGAGTTGCTAAAAGCCCTCCTAGCTAAGGGTTCTGTATTAGCCCATTCTCACATTACTATAAAGAAATACCTGAGACTGTGTAATTTATAAAGAAAAGAGGTTTAATTGGCTCATGGTTCCACAGGCTGTACAGGAAGCATGATGCTAACATCTGCTTGGCTTCTGGGGAAGTTTCAGGAAACTTACAATCCTAGTGGAAGGCAAAGGGGAAGCAGCCGCATCTTACATGGCTGGAGGAGGAGGGAGCCAGAGCAGGGAGATGCCACACACTTTTAAACAAACAGATCTCGTGAGCACTCACTTACTATCACAAGAAGAGCACCAAGGGGGAAATCCACACCCATGATCCAATCACCTCCCACCAGGCCCCACCTCCAACATTGGGGATTACAACTGGACATGAGATTTCGGCCAGGACACAGATCCAAATCATATAGGGTTCTGAAAGTAAGGAGAACCCCCAAATTTGGAAATGAGATCAGGAAGTTAAAATTCTCTAAAATTCATTCATCCCATAACATTTTGTGTGATATTATGCCAGAGGCTGGCATACAGAAATAAGTACTTGCTCAGTTATATCTAGATCTAGATCTAGGACCATATCTCTAACTACCTATATCTATCTATCTATCTATCTATCTATCTATCTATCTATCTATCTATCTATCTACTATCTATCATCTATCCATCTATCTATCATCTATCTAATCTATTTATTTGTCTATCTATCTAATCAGTCTCGCAGTCCATCTATCTAGAGTCACATATTGTAAATAGTCTACTTAAATAAAAACTTCCCAGATTTTAACTATTCAACAAAGTGATTTTGAGATTTAGAGATAGTCTTACTAAGGAGATAGATTCCTATAAAACACCAGGAAATATTGCACTAAACATAATACATAAACAGGAGATCCATAACTTGAAAGAAGGCAGTGAAAATGCCTGGCAAAGAGAAGACAAGTGTTTTAGAGCTTGAGCAAGAACATATGAGTATTCCTCTGGTATTATTTTAGGGAGAAGAAGTTCTTCGAGCAATGGTGTTTAGTTTTTCAGACAGAAATGTCCCTAAAGAGGGGCAGTTTATCAGCCACCACAGATTGTGGGAGCCATCTATCCAGATTGCCAGTCTCTTGGGCTCTCGGTCAGAATTTTCCTTAACACCTCTTTCTCTGTGTCCTGAGAGGGGCTGTCCACTGGACAGAAGACTCATTATAAATGGCCACCTGATTTTTCCCTCTCAGAATATATTTCCCACTGGCCGGGCGTGGTGGCTCATGCCTATAATCCCAGCACTTTGGGAGGCTAAGGTGTGTAGATCATGAGGTCAGGAGTTCGAGACCAGCCTGGTCAACATGGTAAAACCCTGTCTCTATTAAAAATACAAAAATTAGCTGGGTGTGGTGGCAGGCACCTGTAATCTCAGCTATTCAGGAGGCTGAGGCACCAGAATTGTTGGAACCCGGGGGGCAGAGGTTGCAGTTACCTGAGATCGTGCCACTGCACTCCAGCCTGAGCGACAAGGCAAGACTCTACCTCAAAAAAAAAAAAAAAAAGTATTTCCCACTTTAAATTAGCTAATTGGCACTCTAGTTTCTAAATCGACCCTGAGCCATACTTAGGTGTTTGTTATTATTATGGCTATTACTTCTCTGCGTTCCAGAAGATACATGTAACAAAGTGTCCCCAAAGTCCATACAAGGGTAGTTCTGTGTGTGGTATCCCTGGCACTCCTGGGCATGTGGGAGGACTGTATCATTAGCTCCCCTTTCCAGACACCTGCACCTCTTAATTAGAGTAGCAACAAACAACCAGACTCCAGGGCTCCTGGCCTGGACCCAAATCCACACTCACCATTCCCCAGGCACCAACTTGCATTCTCAGATTTGGTTCTGGGTTTGTGTACAAGTTGAGTATAAATAATTTTGTCAAGGTATCTTCATATTTTGTTTGCATTTTAAAATTCTGGCTCAGAAAGGGAGTAGAGAAAGGAGAAAAAAGAGAAATATAGGTAGGGATGATATATGGCTGATGATTTTATGATATAGACTCGGTTTTTAAAAATTCTGTTTGCCTTGTTCACCACAATGGCACTAGGACTTAGTAGAGTAACACATAACAGGCACTCAAGAAATATTTGTCAATTATTCATTGATTAATTAGTTATTCATTAGCTATCACTCAACTATTAATTAATTAGTTATTAATTAATCGAGTTAGGGAAACAGGATGGATATACTTAAATGCAATCAAATCAAATCAAGTCAGTAAATGATAAAGAGAAAATGAGAGTCTGACCTCACTTCTTGGATTACAAGTTGTCCGAGAAAGGGTGTGAACTGGGTGCTGGGATTTTGGAGGCGGCTTTCATGTAGGTCTGGAGCCAGAGTGGGCAAATGTGAAGCGGGAGAAGCACGAAGACTGAAGTCACTGAGGCAGGAGGTGCACTACACGATGTGGAGCTGGTGCCAAGGAGATTAGAGAGGGAGAGAGAAGTTTGTGCAGGGAATTGTAGGAAAGGCAAGCAGAGGGACGATTATCGATTCCCCTAAAATGCTCAGCCAAGCCTCAACTTTATTGTACTGGTAGTAAGATGATATTGAAGGTGTCTGAGCAAGTGCATTAATTCACAATGAAAACAAAGTTCAGGCCGGGCACAATGGCTCACGCCTCTGATCCCAGCACTTTGGGTGGCCGAGGTGGGCGGATCATGAGGTCTGGAGTTTGAGAGCAGCCTGGCCAACATGGTGAAACCCCGTCTCTACTAAAAATACAAAAATTAGCTGGGTGTGGTGGCGCACGCCTGTAATCCCAGTTATTTTAGGCAGGATAATTGCTTAAACCCGGGGACAGAGGTTGCAGTGAGCTGAGATTGCACCACTACACTCCAGCCTGGACGACAGAGCAAGACTCCAGTCTCGGAAAAAAAAAAAAGAAAGAAAAGTTCAGGGTAGAAATGTGCATTTTATTTGTTATCACAAGAGCCTAATTGTTAACAACACTGAGAACAAATGAGATTGTTTTAAAAACCCTAGTAAGATAGGAATTACCTCTTCCTTCTTGGTTGCCTGATATAACCCCCACTGCACAGAATTTTTGTGGGAAACCTGCCCAGCTCTACTGCACTTATGCGATTCCATGTACATCTGCCAGCAAAAGGCAAGCCTCTTTTACAAGAAGGGCAGGTACAGTGTCTTATGCAGTATCAATGTATTCCCAGGTGATCTCGTTTGAATATTTGTCCCCACCCAAATCTCATGTTGAATTGTAATCTGCAGTATTGGAGGTGGGGCCTGGTAGGAGGTGATTGGATCATGGGGATGGATTTCTCATGAATGGTTTAGCACCATCTTGTTGGTGCTGTCTTCAAAGGTGATTGGATCATGGGGATGGATTTCTCATGAATGGTTTAGCACCATCTTGTTGGTGCTGTCTTCAAAGGTGATTGGATCGTGGGGATGGATTTCTCATGAATGAGTTAGCATCATCTTCTTGGTGCTGCCCTGAAAGGTGATTGGATCATGGGGATGGATTTCTCAAGAATGATTTAGCACCATCTTCTTGGTGCTGTCCTCAGGAGAGTGAGTGAGTTCTCACAATATCTGGCTGTTTAAAAGTGTATGGAACCTCTCTCTCTCTCTCTCTAGCTAGCTCCTATTTTCGCCATATGAAGCACCTACTCCTGCTTTGCCTTCCACCATGACTGAAAGCTTCCTGAAGCTTCACCAGAAGCTGGGCAGGTGCCAGTACCATGCTTCCTATAAAGCCTGCAGAACCATGAGCCCCTTAAACCTCTTTTCTTTTCTTTCTTTTTTTTATCTTTTCTTTTCTTTTTTTTTTTTTTTGAGAGGGAGTCTCACTCTGTCGCTGGAGTGCAGTAGCACTATCTTGGCTCACTGCAACCTCCGCCTCCTGGGTTCAACCAATTCTCCCACCTCAGCCTCCCATGTAGCTGGGACAACAGGCCACCACACCCAGCTAATTCTTGTACTTTTAGTAGAGATGTGGTTTCACCATGTTGGCCAGGCTAGTCTCAAACTCCTGACCTCAGGTGATCTACCCACCTCAGCCTCCCAAAGTGCTGGGAGTCATGAACCACCGCACCCGGCCTCCTCTTTTCTTTATAAATTGCCCAGTCTCAGGTATTTTTAGCAATGTTAGAATGGCCTAATACATCAGGACTGAGAAAAGTTTTGGTGCAGAGAAGCGACTTCATAAATGCTTATTGGGTGTGAGTAAATGAGCAGTTAGTTCGCAAAGCAACTTCATAGGCATTTTATTTCATTTAATTCTTACTTCTGCCCTGTGAAGTAGGTATTTGTTTCTAGGAGAGAGATCAGTCCTGAACCTGGAAGGATGCCCATATTTAGGGAAAAGAAAGCACAAGTAGAAAACACCAAGAGGCCAGAGAGATAGGACGATATGCTAGACACTGGTGTCAGGAGCCATCAAAGACAAAGAGAGAAGCAAGAGGAGTTAGGGAGCATGGCAGGCAGACAGGGAGGGAGGAAGGGAGGCTGGAGACAAAATGGCTGTGGATCAAGAGGTGAGGTCATGGACGAAGAACAGGGAGGAGCTGCTTCATAAACTAATCATTTGGAGAAATTTGACACTAAGAGGAAAGAGAAGAGTGGAGCTAAAAGAAACAAGAGTCAGTCAAAGGTATTTTCCCCCCAACCCTTGGACATGTTTATAGACAGAGAGGAGGGAGCAACAGAGAGATGAAAGAGCACGAAGCAACGTGAGGTGAGATGAAGCTAAAAGGCCCAGTGAGGGTTCAGAAAGGGGCGAGGCCGTGAAGCTGTAAAGATATTTCAGTTCTCCCTCATGCACTCTCTGTGTGTGTGTGTGTGTGTGTGTGTGTGTGTGTGTGCACGTGTGTGACATAGATCCATCAAACCTCCAGCAGAGCTTGATCAGTGGTTAGATGCATCATCTATATCACACAGTCAGTTTGCTTAATCCAAACAGCCATTTCTCCCCAGTTATCACCAGACTCAGCAATCTCTTTAAAAATATTTTTCCGATCTTAAAAATAGTCTATCCCCCAAGAGAAAGCTCTAGCTTCTTGCCTCTCAGATGACAGTCAGCTAGGCCAAAGCTACAGAACCTCACCCAAAATAGATCAAATATTTTAAATGTTTTCTTATTTGCGCCCCTCACAAGTATGCCGGCAATGCAAAGCCAATTGTAAGACTGGCTTTTTTTTTTTTTTCTGAAATGAGTGAAAGACATGTTTTCTGGTTAGGAGGGGAGGCCAGGCCTCACCAAATAGTCTTGGTTGGATTTCAAACAGGCTTCCTTGAGCATGAACGGGAAGAGAAAACGTGCACGGCTGGGTAAGCACATGCAGACGTGCAGAGCCAAATGGTCTCTCTCAGGACTTGCCATCCTGGAGTCCATCTCCTGTGCCTGTCAGAGCTTCCCCATTAGAACAGCAGTTCTCTAGAGGAACACACCGTGTCTCTGATTATATCAAAGTGACAGTGACAAGATTATAACAGGGACAGAACCTAACACTAAGCCTTGCAGGTAACAGATGCTGAGATGTTGAGTGAATAAATGAATGAATGAACAAATAACAGCTGAGAAAAATCTAGCCACAGCTTTGCGTGACTCAGATACCCATTGGAGATTGGGAGAAATTTCTGGAAACTGGAATCTTTCTCTAAGGTTAGAGCAAATCCAACAGCAATGAATATGGGTGGACTGGGAAGGGTGGAACATGGAGACATCCAGTCATCCTCTATAACTCAAGAAATAAGGAGACAGAGGCTTCCTATAGGGAGGCTGAGGGGATGGCCAGTCCTGTTCCATGGAAGTGAGAAGCAGTACCATTTATCTCAGGAGCTCCTTCATCCACACTGGGTCTTCTCTGATCATGCCCTCTTTCATTTTGTCAAGTCGTCAGCCTTATCCCGGACCATCAGTGCCCTTCTTCTTCCACCCGCCGCTCCAGGAGACTGGCCCTATCAAAGTGGGTCAGTGCAGGCTCTCATTTCATCTGCACCCTTCTCATAAAGCAGGTGGCACTTAGTGCTGAGCAGGTGCTAAGCAGGCTGTGGCTTAAGTTATTACTCCTTAAAGAGTGACTATTGATGTTATGGTGTCAAACCCTTTGTACAAATGTGTGACTAAGCTGAGGACCTCACAGTCAGGGCAGGTTCATTCTCCTGCTAGTTGGGCTGGCCCCAAGTGAGCTGCTCTGTTGGCCTGAGGACAAAGAAGCACAGTGGCTTTTCCTGATGTCACAGGAACATCCGATAAGTAATCTAGAGGACCAGATTACCAGTGCTCTGGGGGGAGAATGTCTCATTTATATTGCAATTTTATTAAAAAAACAAAACAACAAAAAGCTTAAGAATAATACAACAAACACCTGTGTACATGCTCTGCAGTGTTAACAGATGTATTTTTTTCCATAATTGCTTAAGATCCTCTTTTATACATTGCTGATACATTTTAAATTTCTTAATTTCAAGACCATTCCCCTCTCTCCCTCCTTATGGCCAACAACTATCTTAAATTTGATGTGGTTCTAGTCCGTTCTCATATGCATTCTTAAATGATACATACAAATGGAATAATTTCAATTGCAACCTGCTTCTTTTCTCCCACCCAATATGCTTTTGAGTTTCAGGTACATTTAGGTCATTCATTTTAGCTATTAGGTATAATACGCCATCCAATACCATATATAATATGGCATTAGCTATTATATATTTTTATAATTATACATATATTTATATAATTAGGTATTTAGCTATTATGTTATAGATCATGGTTTCTGGAGCCTCTCCCCTGACACTTGCTGTTGGAGCATTTTTAACAATGTTTTTAGTGCTGCAGACAATGCTCGAATGAGCTTCCTTTGACATATCTCTTGGCTTAAGAGTGTGAGGGCGTCCCAAGAGGATATACCTATAAATGGGATTACAGAATATAGATGTGCATACTGAAAGTCACTAGATATTGTCAAATCACTCAACAAAGTGAATGCACCAATCTACTTTCTTATCCAAAATGTATAATAATTTGTTTCTGTACCTCATCAACAACATTTAGTTTTGCATGATTAAACTTTTTTTCTTTACCAATCTGGTTGTCATTGTTTTAACCTGCATTTTTTTATTACTAATGAAGTTGAACATCATTTCAAGGCTTTTGACCTTTGCAGTGTTCTCCTAAGTGGAGTGTTTATCCTTTGCCTATTTTTTATTGGGTTTTCTCTTACTCTCTCTCTCTCTCTCTCTCTCTCTCTCTCTCTCTCTCTCTCTCTCTCTCTCTCTCTCTCTGTGTGTGTGTGTGTTTATGTATCAGTTGATTTGCAGACATTCCCTGATAGTCTACATTTTTTTTTTTTTAAGATGGAGTCTTGCTCTGTTGCCCAGACTGGAGTGTAGAGTGCGGTGGTGTGATCTTGGCTCACTGCAACCTCCGCCTCCCGGGTTCAAGCAATTCTCCTGCCTCAACCTCCTGAGTAGCTGGGATTATAGGCATGCGCCAACATGCCTGCTAATGTTTGTGAATGAACAAATAACATCACAGCGTTGTAGAGACAGCGTTTCACCATGTTGGCCAGGCTGGTCTCGAACTCCTGACCTCAGGTGATCTGCCTGCCTTGGCCTCCCAAAGTACTGGGATTGCAGGTGTGAGCCACCATACCCGGCCGATAGTCTAGATTCTAATTCTTTGTTTTAAACGTTGAAAATTTTCTCTTGGCTTGTCTTTTCCTTTTGTATATGGTGGCTTTTTTTGAACAGAAATTTTTACATCTTGATGTAACCAAATTTTTTTCTTTAGTTTAATTCTTACTTAATATTTATAAATATTAGTTAACTTTTTCTTTGTAAAAAGAAAAAATGCTCTCAAACCTCAGTGGCTTACAACAGCAAACATTTGTTTCTTGCTCCCGTCACATGAGGCCTGGGAAATAGCAGCTCTGCTGGTGTTGGCTGGACTCACCGGCCCAGCCCAGCTCCATGTGTCTTCTCGTTCTGGAAACCAAACTGCAGAGCAGCCACTATCTGGGGAGGATTCGTTTCCTGTGCTGCTATTACAAATTACCACAAACTGGGTGACTTAGAACAATACACATTTCTTTTCTCACAGTTCTGGAGGCCAGGAGTACAAAATCAAGGTGTCAAAAGGGTCGTTAGCTTTTTCTGGGGCCCTGAGGGAGACTATACCCCACGCCTCCCTCCTAGCATCTGGGGGTCACTGGCAAGCCTCAGCATTCTTTGGCTTGTAGGTGTGTTGCTTCCATCCCTGCCTCTGTATTCACCCACTCTGCTCCTCCGTGTCTTCTGTATCTCAAATATCCCTGTCTTTTTCTTATAAGGTCACTTGTGGTTGGATTTTGGGCCCACCTGGACAATCCAGTATGGTTTCGTGTTGAGATCCTTAATTATATATACAAAGATCCTATTTGCAAATAAGGTCCTATATGTTTGGATGAACATATTGTTGGGGGGGCACTGCTCAACCCACTGCAAGGGGTATGCTGTTATCATGGCAAAGGGCAGGTGCTAAAGGCAAAAGCAAACATGTGACACCTCTTTAAGCCTCTGCCATGGACAGGCATGCCATCACCTCTGGCCACATTGTACTGCTCAAGGCAAACCAAATGGTCAAGTCCACCTACTTAGAGTGCTGCAAGGAATTCCATTAAAAGAGGAAGTGAATTGGGTAACAATAACCCAATCTATCACAAGTTATATTGTTTGAAAAGTTAAATAATACTATATGACTTTTAACAAAAGCAGGAGTCCTCCACACCACCTCTTCCTTCAACTGCTTCTTTCCCTAAGCAATGGCTCTCAGCTCCTTCTCAGCCTCCTTTTCTGGGCTGTAAATGTTGGGGTGTTAGCTCCCACATCTCTGCTCTTTTCTATCTGCACTCCCTCAGGTAACTCACTCCTGGTTTTAAATCCTATCTAAAAACTGAGGATTCGCAAATGTGCATCCCAAGACTCGATCCCTTTTCTGAACACCAGATTTGCATATGATGCTCCCTCCCCTCACTCACACTGGATGCCTGGTGGTCATCTTAACATGCCTGAAACGTGTCTAATATGATTTCCACCCCTCCCTGCAAATGTCCATCTCCCTCAGAGGTGCCCATTCTATTCAATAGCACTCCCATTCACTCCGTTATTCAGACCATAACCAGCGACACTCTTGATTCCTCTCTTTTTCTCACAGCCCTCATCTAAACCATCAGTGAATCTCCATGTCTTAGAATTCAGTGCTCTCTCAGCTCCTAACAGCACCTCTCGCCTTGGAGGGGGCAATCACCTCCTGTTTCCGCCTCTGACAATCTTGCCCCTGTTCTAGATAAGGTAGCCACAGTGATTTTTTTTTCTTTCCTGGCTCAAAATCTTCCAGTGAGCTTCCATCTTAGAACAAGCCCCACAGTCCTTACCATGGCTAGAAGCCTCTGGATGATGGATCTGGCCATTGGCTCTCCCTCCTCCCCAAGTCCCCTGGGCTCATTGCTATTTCTTTAATATGCACTTGCTGTCCTGCCTTCTGGAAGGCTTTTCCTTCATGTAGTCTCATGGCTTGTTCCTTCGCTTTATTCGCATCTCTGTTGGAAACCTTCTCCAGAAAAGACTTCCCTGTTTCTCTCTATTCCTTTCCTCCTTCTTATTTTTTTATAGCACTTACCACTGACATTATATATTCATGTATTAGCTAATGTGTTTATCTGCCTCCCTTCATCAAAATGTGTCTTGTTCACAACATCTAGAACAGGCCCTGGCATGTGGTAGAAACTCAGTAAATATTTGTTCGGTGAGTGAATCAAAGAATAAATGAACAATTTTTTTTTTTTTTTTTGAGACAGGGTCTCACTCAGTCACTCAGGTTGGAGTGCAGTGGTGCACACATGACTCACTGTAGCTTCGACCTCCCAGGCTCAGGTGATCCTCCCACCTCACCTACCAAAGAGCTGGGAATACAGGCGTGCACCACCATGCCTGGCTAATTTTTTATATTTTTTGTAGAGATGGGGTTTCAGCATGTTTTCCAGGCTGGCCTCAAACTCCTGCCTAAGCTTCCCAAAATACTGGGATTATAGGAGCAAGCCACTGTGCCCAGCCTTACTGTTTTTTTGACATTTGTTTCCACAAGCCTAAACAATATACTAATTCTGCTATTTATTACATCTTCAATAGTAGACACTATCTATGATTTCTTGCTGAACAAAATGAAGGTTTGACTCTCTTCCCCACTATCATCCTACTAACATGGTCTTGCCTGCTATCCTCTGAATCTAATTACATCATCTTTGTTTTGGTAAAAATCAATGTGCAATATTTACATTCTTATGATTGTGGTAAATTTTTCTTACAGTTGAACTATATGGTTTCCAATGATTACTTTTCCTTTCCTGTACAAATGGTTTTTTTTTTAAATTATAATGACCTCAGTCTTCCATTTACTTATTTTCTATGTACTCATTGCAAGTGCTTTTGCCAAGAATACATTGAATAATCCATCTACCTCACTTTTCCTTAAAACATTCCTCCTGGCATCCACTGCTCCAATATCTAATGGTTGCTTTCTTAACGAGCCATACAGCTATTGTCCTGGGATTTTCTTTTATAATCTGGGACTCTTTCACCTCTATCCTGGGTTTGCATTCTCTATTTCCTGATTTTTGTCCTCCTCCTTGGCTTCTAATTTTCACTCGAAAGTATTATTCCCCCTTTGGGTGAAGCATATAACCTTGGAACGTAATAATTTCAGAATGAAATATGTTTTCATTCACTGTATTGGTCCATTGGGCCCTTTGGATCTGAAACTTGTGTCCTTTAGTTTTCAGAAGTCTTATTATCTCCTTTGATAATTTTCTTCTTACTATTTTTTCTGTCCTCTTTTTTATGTACACTCAGGTGTAATTATGTACTGTTTTTATCTTTTATCTTTTCTAATCCAGCTTGCGTTTTTCTTCATTTTTCTGTAAGATTTTTCTGAACTTTTTTTTTTTTTTTTTTTTTTGAGATGGACTCTAGCTCTGTCGCCCAGGCTAGAGTGCAGTGACCGGGTCTCAGCTCACTGCAAGCTCCGCCTCCCAGGTTTACGCCATTCTCCTGCCTCAGCCTCCCGAGTAGCTGGGACTACAGGCGCCCACCACCTCGCCCGGCTAGTTTTTTGTATTTCTGTTTTTAGTAGAGACGGGGTTTCACCGTGTTAGCCAGGATGGTCTCGATCTCCTGACCTCGTGATCCGCCCGTCTCGGCCTCCCAAAGTGCTGGGATTACAGGCTTGAGCCACCACGCCCGGCTGAACTTTTTCTTTTAAAGACAAGATCTACCTCTGTTGCCCAAGCTGGGGTACATGGCACAATCATGGCTCACTGCGGCCTCCACCTCCTGGGCTTAAGCTATCCTCCCACCTCAGCCTCCCTAGGGCTGGAACTACAGGCACGTGCCACCATGCTTAGCTAATTTTTGTATTTTTCATAGAGACAGGGTTTCACCCCGTTGCCCAGGTTGGTCTTGAACTCCTAGGCTCCTTCTTCTCAGCCTCCCAAAGGGCTGGGATTACAGGCATGAACCACCACGCCCAGTTGATTTTTCTAAACCTTATCTTGCATTTCTTGAGTTGAATTTTTGTAAATTTCTGCCATCATACTTTTCATATACAAGTGTTCTTTTCTGTTCCCTGAAAGTGCCTTTTAAAAGCATGATTTTCTTGTTTCATGGATACAATATCTTCTCTTATCTCACTGAGAACTGTAATTGTAGTTTTCTCCAAGTTTTCTTCCATTTCCTACCCAACCTTTCTTCTGTGTGTGTGTGTGTGTGTGTGTGTGTGTGTGTGTGTGTGTTTCTGTTTGTTATAATCTCTCTTTCCTCTTTCCTTAATGTGATGCTCATATTTAAGAGTGAGGTAGGCCGGGTGCGGTGGCTCACGCCTGTAACCCAGCACTTTGGGAGACCCAGGCAGGTAGATCACGAGGTCAGGAGATTGAGACCAGCCTGGCCAACATGGGGAAAACCCGTCTCTACTAAAAAATACAAAAATTAGCCGGGTGTGGTGGTAGGTGACTGTAATCCCAGCTACTCGGGAGGCTGAGGCAGGAGAATTGGTTGAACCCAGGAGATGGAGGTTGCAGTGAGCTGACATGGTGCCACTGCACTCCAACCTGGGTGACAGAGTGAGACTTCCTCAAAAAAAAAAAAAAAAAAAAAAAAAATGAGGTCCTAAGTAGCCAATTGGAAGTTGCTGCAAATGGGTTACTAAAGGGCACTGGACAATGTCTCAAATATCTGTGAGTTTAGGTCTTTTTTCCATGAGCATGCTAGTTTCTCTAGAATGGAATCCTTCAATTTCCTGTCTGTGGGATACAAACCTGATTGCTGGTGTCCTGGGAGACCTGCAGGGTGAGGCGATTGGAGATGTTCAGTGTTCAATGAGTTGGCTTTCATTTAAACATTTATTTTCAGCATTCAGCTTCTTCCCTGTTCGCTGCTTCACCTGGTTCCTCTGAGTCCAGCACTTCAAAGAAGAATCAGAAGAAACTTCCAGTTTTCTGTTTGGTTGAGAGAGAGATGCTCACCTGGTTGTGTGGGGTAGAGGATGCTATCTGGACTTCTAACTATTCCTTACCCAGACTTTCAACAAATCTGTTTTCTGCTCCACCGCCTGTCCTCAGAGGTTCCCAGGGCTTCCACATCCCGAATTTGTCCTCATTCTGAGGCTTGAATCAGCATCTTTCTTGCTGGCATCCTAATTCACAGGACCAGATTTCAGTTTCTCAGCTCTGTTGAGTCAATTTCCAGCCATCAGTCCACTTTCCATAGTCCAAAATTTGGCTGACATCTGGACTCACACTGATACCTTTCAGGTACTCTTTGTCTTGTAGGATTTATTTATGATTTTTTATTTCTTTACTGTCATTCTGGAGAGGTTTGGGGAAGCAGAAATAAATGAATGTTCTTATTTGATCTGCCGTGTTTAACCATATCCTCAAATTTATCAGTCTTTTCATTTGTTAATTCTGTTTTTTTATGTTATATAACCTATGATAAAAAAAATTCACCTTCAATTTTTTCTAATCATTTCTAAGTTTGTTTTTTATGTAACCTAGTTTATCATAGTGTGTAGTAGAAACTTTGAATCTAAATTTTCTGTTTCCACAAAATTGATTGTAACCCTACCATTGATAGAGTAATCCACCCTTTTCTTCCTTATTTGTAATACCTCCTCTATTATTAAAAAAAAAAAATCATATATGCTTGGGTCTATTTCTAGGCTTTCTGCTTTATCCTATGGATCTATTTGTTTAGTCTTGTGTGAATAGGCACTTATCTTAATTAGAATTTCTCTATAGAAAACCTCTTTGCCTATTTTTAGGTCTTTACTTTTAAAATATTTACTATTGTTTTGTCAAGTTCTACAAAATACGTCTTTTGGAGATTTTAATCAGAAAAATGAATGCATGGATTACTTAGAGGAGAATGTATATCTTTACAACTTCCAGGTTTTCCACTCATGAAGATGATATATTTCACCATTTGGTCACATTTTTCATGCCCTTGACTCAAGTTTTATAACTTTCTTGCACATATTTTATTACATTTATTCCCAGGTAATGAACACTTTTTGTTATTATGAATAGCATCTTTTTCCATTATATTTAAAAATTAGAGGTGGCTGATTACAGAAACTCTAGGTTTTTGCATCTTGACCTTAATTCCAACAATCTTGCTAAGCTCTTCTATTACTTCCAATATATTTGTAGATCCTCTCGAATTCTCTACACAGATAATCATATAGCAAACAAAGACATTTATTTCTCTTTCTAATCCCAGTGGCTATTTTTTTCTATTTATTTGTCTTGGTTAGGTATCTAGCACATTTTTTTAGTTGTAGAAGAGAGAGTAGTTACTTTATATACTTTCCATTATAATCAATGAGAATGCTTTTAACATTTTATCATTAAGCATGATGTTTGCTATAGATTTCTGGTAAATGCCTCTCGTTATGTTTAAAAAGATTCTGTTTCTAGTTTTCCAAGAGATTTTTTTTTCTAAAGTGATTACTAAGTTTACCAAGTATCATTCACCTATTGAGACAATCTTTCTCTTTTCTTTTTTCTACTTCTCTTATTTATTTTATTTTACTTTTAAACTGCTAATGTTGTACATTATATCAGTGGATTTTCAGATTTTAAACCATCTCCGGATTGGTCTTATCTATTTTTTCCACACTGTTGGATTCAACTACTGATTTTTTTCATCTGCGTTCATAAGTGCACTTAATCCAAATTCTCTATTATGTTTGGTACTTTTGTGTCCAATTTTGATATCAAGATTCTACCAGTCTGCTTTTATCATTTGATAAACCTGGGTGTTGGCAAAGGTTTTATTTGACTGAAAGAATCTGGCAAGGGGTGTTCTGCTGCCTTTTACAATTTTCAAATCTTCTTTTCTATTGAATAAAGTAGACATTTTAAGCTAGATGGAGGTATATTTTTCATGACTAAATGAAGTAACTAATTTTGAATTAAAAAACGGCCTGTTTTTACTTTTCCCAAGTTGACATGCAAGCAAAATATAATTTCTTGCTACTGATCTACATGATAGCAAACACTCAGTTGTAACTAAAAAAATACAAAGAATTGTCCAGATATTTTCAAATGTCTTTTTAGATGTATTATGGTTTGATTAGGTAGATCTAGCCTATGATAGATAAGCGGTCCTGTATCTGGGATGATCCAATTGGGAAATATATTTCACAGAAATTTCCTGTATAAATATCGTGTATTTTTAGGGCTGTTTACAAATGACCTCTGGAAAAAGTAAACACTATGAAAGTAAAGTTTCCCATGGCAGAGATTCAGCAACATGTATCTTTTTTTTTCTTTTTATTCCCCTTCCTTTCTTTTTAAATTCTTGATTGTTTAAAAAAAAGTAGAAGGCCAAGAAAGAAGAATTTTTCAATATCATGGCATACACTACATGAAATTTGTTAAATTTTTCTTCAAACTATATAGTTCCTCCATGATAAGTGTATTTCAAATACATAAAATAGATTGTGTGGTCACTCATCCACTATACCCTATATGTGAGATATCCAGAATTTATCTAGGGAAACATATTATTTTTTTAATCAAAAGACATAACCCAAAAATACTTAGCCATTTATCTTCTAAAAACCATGCAAAATGCAGGTCCCTGCTGTGTTTCCTGTTGATAATATTTTCCCCATTTGTAGCACAACTTTTCTTTCCTCTGGGAAGCTGGTATTTATTTTATTCATAGATTGCAAAATTATACCCTGATGCTGTTCCACCAAAGGGCATTATTTATACAAGCAGGGAGAGTGTGGTTTAGGATATAATCAGCAGCGGTAATGGAAAATAGCGCTTTCAAACAGGCCTCACTGAGTTATAGAGGATGCCACCTGGAGACCATGCACCCGGAACTTCTCTGGACATAGGTCATGTCTTTGCACAGACATCACTGATTTTGCTGTTTTCTGAACTCCCTGATGTCGCCCTACAATATGTTCAAGCCCAGCAGTTTACCAGACTATGTAGTATTCTATCTTTCCTCCCTGTCTAGATATGGGATGTCCCCATCAACAAAACTGGCTGTGTTCCGAAAATTTATTTCTAAATCATTTATCTGGGATCAGAAGACATTTTCCCACAGGAACAATTTTATAAACAGTGATGTTCCACAAATGCCTGCTTGTGCCACAGTGTACCTGAAATGCAACATTGACTATACGATTCCTACCAACCATTATTTATTCTTTTCTCTGGGAACGTGCATTCCTAGTTCTATGTTGGGATGCCTGAGGCTCATCTCTCCCTCTGGGAGTCTCGGCTATAGCTTTTTTGGGCTGTGCAGCAGTAGCAGTCAGGAAGAGGCAAGGGAAGCAAGCTTCCCAAGAAAGAGATGAGTGTAGAGAGTTGATATGGATGCCTCTGGGTAACTCGTTAATTCTGGAAAGCTGAAGAAGGAAACTGACAGTGTGAATTAGTTACTTCCTAACTGTTCTAAAAGAGGCACAAAGGGCAGGGACACTTTCATAAACTGAGATCATTTCTAAGTCACATCTTCAAAATAGGGAAGGGCATATAGTAAAACCTCACATTTTTAAAGACCAACCTCTGGACTTGTAATTAACCAGGAAAAATATTGTGAAACTTCTTGGTCAGTGATGAAACAGTCCAAACATACAACAATGAGACATAGATCTTGCACCTATACCCAGGCCTGACAAATAGTAAGTGCTCCAAAAAAGGGATTTTCACTTTTAATTAAGTACTAATTGAGTGAATTCTATATTGAAAACGACAAGACTATGTGTGGGCCAGTTACCTTCATTCTCTTTAGCATCTCCTAATTCTGATCCTCTTACAGCACACGTCCTAACAATGAAGGGCTGGTGAGAGCACTTTCAAGAAGCCACCTGAACATTATGTCACCTCTGCAGGATATATGCATCTGTCTACCCCAGCCCAAAGCAGGTGGTGCGTCTCTTCATGCCCTCTCTGACGTGCATCAATTTCTAGGAATTTCTAGTACTATCTCCACATTGCCAAATCTGAGGAAACAAAAGAGATAAGGAGAGGAAAGTGAAGTCAGTGAGGATATCCAAGCCTGTAGGACCTTAGGTTTATTCTGGCCAGTATTACCCGCTAAAAAAGACCTAAGTTTTTGGTTTCCCTTCGGTCACTTGTTTTTATAACGCATGCCGACATATTTTGGGGAGTTGTGCCTCTTTCAGGCTAGAATTTAGTCTGCACAGCAGACCCAGGTCCTGTCTCCTTTAGGTTTTAGAATTGCATAACAATTTAAACTCATTTTGTACGTACAAGTACTTTGAAAAGAAATATACTATTAAGACTCTCTCTGGTAAGAAGCCTTCCCCACCCCCACGCCCAATAAACTGATCTGTTAACTTTTTGTTTCAGAGACTGTGCTTTCTTTTTATTGCTGCATTCGTGTTCTACAAGACAGCCTCTCCAAGATGAACATTTCTTATGATTGTTCCTGACAATGGATTCACTTCCAGAGGCCCTGCTAAGGATAACCAAAAAAGGGCATGCAGCAGGCTGGTTTTGGCAGCCTGCACGCAGTTTCAGAGCTTTTTAGGTCCTGGGTTTTCTGATGAGTGATTTCCTGAGCATGCCTAGGGAATGACAGGCATCTCCACAGGCAGGCTGCATCCACCTTGGCTGGTGTGTCGTCATTGGCTGCCTATTAGAAAAACGACAGGACAATGCATACCACCGCCTGCCGACTGTAAACATAGGGGATATGTGTTCACTTAGCATGGACTTCTGGGAGGGGCCAAGGAAGGGCGGTCTGGAGTTCTATTGAATAGAGCAGTGTGTATTCGGCTGCCTGCCTGCCTGCTTGCTCTCTGGCTGTGCTCCTGCTTAAAGAAATCAGTCCTTCCTTTCCGACTTAGTCCTCGGGAAGAAGTTTCAGCCTACGAGGTAAGGCACAGAAGGCTTTCTTTTTTTCCTTCTAGAGAGAATCTGGGGACTTTCTCCGGTTTTCAGTCAACATTCCTGGCTAAGGTAGCTGGAGATGCAAGAATGTTCGAGGCAATAAACCATGCAAACTCTGGAGCCTGACTGGACTTCCCTGCCATACGGATATTCCCGGAAGGCAAACAGGATGAGATTTCAAGTTTTGTTTTTAGAGTTGGGACAAGAAGAGCGACCATATAGAGACTTACATTTAGGGAGCACTGGCAACTTTGATTAGGATAGCCTTTTGTTTTGGACAGCCATATGAGATTATACCTGATATCCAAAGGCCAGTGTTAGCAAATCTACTGCACCAGACTGCTCACACAGTCTCTTCTGCATCTTTTATTGCTAAAGATTTAAAGTGGTTTTGCTTTAAAAAAAAAAAAAAAACCAACAATTCTTTAGGTTGATGAGAAGCCAAAAGGAATGATTTTTTAACCAAAGGCATTTGCGTTATAGTCTGCTGCCAGTATTTAAAACTAGACTTCCAGAGTTGCAAGGAAATAAGATCAGCTATGGAAAGATCACTAGCACCTAGCACTGGTTGGGTTAATGTCACTGATGGGATATTTGCTAAGACAGAAGATGCCTAGGCTGGTCTGTTTCCTATAAAACCTAATAACAAGAGAATGCATGCGCTAGTGGGTGTGTTTTGAGAAAGCACATTTAACGTCTTACCAAACTATTTTTTTAAGAAATCTTATTTTCTGTTTGAAAGCGTGCCTGAGTGTGTCTAGATAATCTGAAGAGATGTCGATTGGAAATGTGGTGTAGAAAGGGAAGAGGCAGTCCTTTATATCGAGATAGACATATTTGGGTGTCTGAAACAGTAGTACAAGGCAGTTAGTTGGTAGTAGCCTGGAATTCCTTTTAGAAAGAGCCGATTGTAAGCGGTGGGGGAATTTTAGTGCTGTGGCAATACATGGTCAAAAAAAGTGGATGAGAACAAAGTGCTTGGTATTTATAGATCCCTTCTGTTAACAGGACTATGCAGATGGACTTGTAAACTGAAAATCCTTCTAATGTGTTTGCCAAAACCCGACATATACAGCTAGAACTTGAGTGAAGACTAGATGCTATATGGCAAGCAGGGTAAATCTGATGATTTTTTAATAGTGCTGGCTATGAAAGACTACCAGCTGCAAATGACTGATTCAACTGGATTTTATTCCATGGAATGCGGTGGTTTGGGGTTGAGATTCATTAAATAACCTTTTCCCTTTGTATTTAGAAGTTTGGGGATAATTTTCTTGGGAATGCCTCTTTCTCCTTCTAGAAGTGATATATGAGAACCAAATTCCCTGTGAATTTCCTTCCCTGGAACAGTTCTGAGTAAGTGTGAAAGAAAAGCTGCAGGCGAAAGCTATAGTTTAATTACTGTCCTTCCCTCGAAGAGATCAAGTTCCAAACTATTTTCACAGTGTTTTTAATGTCAATCAAAATATGGAGAGCAATTTTTCTTTTAACTGTTCTCTAAACCATGAAGGGAATGCAGTTTGGAAGGAAATCTATAATCTTGGGATTTGAGGATAAATTCCATTTTGAAACCAACATCTCAGAATCCCTGAAAGTTCAAAATGCGCTATGACCACTCTCTCCGGATCCCCCATCCCCCTCTCTTGGGCTCCCCACCCCCAACAACCATAAAGACACTTTAGGTTTTTCAAAGTAACACTTTAGGTGTTCTGCTGTATAGGTAGAGATAGAGAGAGAGGATTTGAGTTTATGCTGAATTTTAGGCAGTTCTTTGTGCTACTTCCTTCCTGTTGAATGTTACCTAGAACATATTTCCCCACATAGTGAGGTCAAAGGAGCACAATGAAAGCACAGTAACTTTCATTTCAGAAATATAATCGCAAAATTTCAGAACAAAAAGTCACTAAGAGTTGAGCCTAGGACACACAAGGAATGTATGTACAATGGGTTGATCCATAAGTAAAGCGCAGGGTTGTTTCAAATATTCGAAGCAAATAGAATGTGTAATTTCAATCATTCCAATCAAAATATTTCCTTAAGTAAATACACAATTCTTATATTAAAGTTAGGAGAAGAAGAACCAGGCTCAAACTGCAGCTTAAAGGATTTTACATGAGATACATGAAAGCATTTCCTGACAGTAAGGCAACTGCCTTATTATTAGCATTATTAACAATTCTAATTGGCTCCTGTGACTGGTCTGAGAATCTCCTCCTCTTAGGTAGATAGAGTAAGTTTGTCCTATGGTCAGCCATAGAAAGTTCCAGAATCTAGCCCAAGTATTCTCTGTTCTAATAATTAAAATGCACCTCAGCGGGCATTTTTGTAGAAACACCTGTAATTTTCTCCATTTGCCATTTTCATGATAGCGTGATTACTAGTTAGTCATTCCTTAGCAAGACACAAAAGTGACTTAGAGATGGGCATGAAAAGAGATTTGCTAGTTTCCCATTTCCTGTAGTCTATCACATGTCTCAGAAATGTGGTCGGGGGACAGGAAAAATGCTGATAGAGTGGTATGCAAATAGCATGGTAGGACTAAGGAGGAGGTTAGAAAGATGCTGCCAAAGAATTTTCAGACTTCAAAAGGGGATTTTCTGCAAAAGTTCTCTTAGAGCCTGAGAAGATACCATTAGCTCCTTACTGAAAGTTCTTCATCTGTCAGGGTAATCCAAGTTTGCTATTGGAGAGATGCCCATAAGTCCTGAGTAGAAGGGTAGCTTAAATAGATACTTTTGGCAGAGGCTTAACTTATGAGAACCGCTACAAAATCTCAGTTCTAGTATTGGTTCCTCTACTTAAGTAACCCTGACCTTTGAGGAAATCATCAGCTTTTGACTTCATCTTGGAGTGCAGAATGGACATTGGTCATGCTTCTCCTATGTCCCATAGTGGTTAAGATGTCCAAATGAGATGAAGCTCTTTGCCCCCTCTTCCTTGCAGATTCTATACCTTGAACTGCCTATCATTTGAGTCCACTGGATATTATGCTCCTCTTGGCTGGGATCCTCCACTTCTTACCTAGTATCCCTAATGATCTCTTCCTTTCTCATATTTGAGGACCCTTGAGTGGTATCTTCTCGCTCCTAGTTCTTTCTAGAGCCCTCAGCCATGTCCAGTGAATACTGGTCTATCCCAATGTTGTCTGAATTTTTACTTTGATGATCACAGACCAAGAGGACACAAATATAAGGAAGTGGAATAAGATGGGCCATCAGCGGTACAAGGCAATATCCAGGAACCAGGAAATCCAAAGATCTACTTGAGCAGAAGACCAGTGAGAAAGTGCTGACAACATAAAGGCCTTAGTAAATGAGGCAGCTTCTCTACCTCTAGCCAAAAGCATGGAATGAATCCCAGCACGTCATGCCTGGGCTTTGTAGGAAGGGCAAGGAAGGCAGGAACACCTGGCTGTGGTTCCTGTTGGTATTGAAACCAGACTGCTCCTCGGAGCTCGCCTCTCACCTCTTTGCCTCTGTCTTTAGTGCTCCCAGCTGTAACTGGACCCTGGTTGCATCCCTAACTTCCTTACCCCCAGGCCTCCACCTCTAGCCTCTTCCCCAACTCCCCCATCCCCGTGCCGGATAGGGAACTTTCTTGATCCAACATTGACTATTTGCAGGGACCAGCTCTAAGATTAGGCCCAGAGCACAGAAGAACACTCTAGCACAGATGCGTTCTAGCTAGGGAAAGCCACTCACACAAACAGAGGAGATGTCAGAGCATGTTTTGTGGTAAGGACCCACTCTGCTTCTCATCCCAAACTCACAACTGGCAGGCTGTGGGTAAGGCTGTGGGAAGGCGGTAGGGGGGAAAGTATGACCTGGGCTGTGAGGGAGGGGTGATGAGGTTGTTCCCTGTGTTGTTCTTCCCTGTGTTGTTGCTATGGAAACCTTTGAGAATCTGATAAAAACTGTGAACCCTTAAGTTCCCTTTGTAAACCCACCCTTCATGATTGACAGGTGAGAGACCTTTGAGCTGGGGCATGTAAGATGGGGAGTGGGGTCAGGTGTGGATTCCCGTAGAAGACAAGGCTGGATGGGATCAGAATACAAGTGGAGGTGTCCATTTTTGTTTCCCAGATCTGGAAGGAAGAAAAGAGGGGGTAAATACACAGATGTATAGGCGGAGATTGCCTCATATGGCCTCCATTTCAAAGAAAAGAAGATCATTTCTAGAAAAGAAGCAGTTTTCTATGGGGAGCTCTTGGGGGCTACAGAAATCCAGGAATGGCTGCTATTAAGTGTACGTGAAAAGAACACCAAGAAGTTAATAAAAGGCTTGCTAAGCAGCAGTGAGGGAATAGTTGAAGGAAAATACATTTTTAAAAAATTTTAGTAAATTGGGCACTCATTTCAGTACATGGCTTTTCTTTGAAAATGTATGTATACGTATAAATGATGTATAACTTGAGGATAAATTGCTTTGTGATGGTATCCTGAGGCTTCTGGCATTGTTTTGTGAATACTCCATGAAAGCACTTGACTAAAAGGGAACAACCTCACTTGGAGATAAACATATTAAGTAGGAATATATAATTAGTTCCTTGTGACACTCACATATAACATTCCTCATCATTTGTCTCAAGATGTATTGCTGAGGAACCAGGCTGACTTCACTTTGTGCTAAAGACCGGCAGGACCAAGGCAAAGTGCCCAAGAGGCCCAAGGACCAATTGGCATCAAAGATACTAGTTCCACTGGGCTCAGGAGGATCAGTCTAGGCCAGAATGGATATAAGTTACAAAAATGGGCTAAGTTGCGCATGACAGCCAGGTGAGTAAAGAATCAGAAGTCAGGCAGAACTTAGCGAAGCAGTGTATGGATTAATAAGGTGAAGTCTGGGGGAGCACGTGGCCCAGTGTTAAGAAGAAATAGACCTCTGTGTGAGCAAACTTTGGTAGCTCAAGTAAAGGGCCAGGATTATAAGACATAGATTAACGAAGGGGAGGGATCACAGGGATATCCAAGAGCAGAAGCCCAAACAGGACCAGGGCCCAAAGAGAATAGAGTTAGAGTCAAGGTGGGTGAGAGGATCCCAGCAGCGGTCCATGGATGTTTACTCCATCCCTTTCCACTAGTGTGACTCAGCTCAGTGCACGTGTCTGCCTCTTTCTGTTGTTCTATCAACTGGAAAATTTCTTCTGTGCTTCCAGGTCCAGTCCTGAGAGAGGAAGTCTGATTGGTTCAGGCAAAGACTATTGTCTATGGCAAATCCTTTAGTAGGAGGAGGACATCAAAGGCACAGACAGGCATGCCTACGGATAAATGACTCTAATCCAGGCAGTGGTCACCCCTGGGCAAAGAAGAGCTCAATGGGCAATTTTAGTTAGAAGAGAAATTGAGCATGGAAGGCAAATTAGCTGAAATGTCCAACAGCTCTCAATGGGAATCATTTGAATTTTCAGGTGACTAAATTCCTAGAGAGGCAAACACCCAAAGAATGATTACACAGTTCTTGATGATCACTGTGACATGACCCAGTGAGCCAGTGTTAAGGGAGATTAATCTGGAAGTTTGCACCACTGACAACTGAAAGGATAAGAATCATCTATCTCAGAAAGATTTTGGGAAAAAACATTCTGGATATTATTGTTGGCAAGAAACTTCATATGAACCTTCCATGTGATATGGCTCCCTTCAAATGAAAGCAGTCTTGAAGATTTAATGTGTAGTGATTTAACAATTTTAATAAATAAAAACAAGCACAACTCAATGTAAACCACAATACATAATAAGGTGAATGCATAAAAGCTGGTGCACTCTTAATCACTGGAAGTTTCAGATCTAAGCATTATTTGCAATGTAATTTTTAATCCATTGAGCACCCATCATTGGTGTTTGTCAAGTAGAGTAAAAAATCCCCTGAGTTCTGCACAGTTCAGATCCCAAATGGGACTCCGTGCTCTGTTCTGGGCTCATTTTTCAGAAAGACACGGACACATATGCATTCTAGGGTGAGCATCAAAGGCTGGAGGGAGTCAGGAGGCAAAATATATGCAGAACAGATAAGGGATCTAGAGCTGTTTATCCCAAAGAAAAGAAAATGAGGAGGCCACATAAATATCTTCTAATATTTGGGGTACTTTTATATGAACATGGGAGAAGGCATTTGTGTTCCTCAAGGCAGCAGAACAGCATTGAATATATAAATTCATAGAATTTTTAAGCTGGACAAGACCTTAGGAGCTCATTTAGTCCAAGGAGTACATATAATTTTTCATCTGTATGCCAGCTCCAACCAACTGGCATGTTAAGAAGGATTCTGAGGATGAGTCTAAGCTCAGAGGGGAGGGGAAAATGTGGTCACTGATAGTGTTGTCTGTTGTGGAAGAAAAGGGCCAAGTCTACTCAAGTACCATGTTTTAGTCTTCATTAATGTGGTCTGTAGGTTTTTAACCTCTGGGTGGTGGATCCCTGGGAGGTCACAAAGTCATTGCAATAGGTAAACAAATCTGTATATGCAGCAAGTGCTTTTGGCAAGCTGCTGTGAGTAAATAATACATCTTACATCATATGTGCTACTATTTTTTTAATTATATACCTACATTATAATGATAAAATGCTAATTTATTTAAAAGAGTTATTGAAGTCATAGTAGTTTTGGTTTTGTGTTTTATAAATGAGTGGACTTAAAACATATAATTATGTTATGCGTGGGAAGGTTGGGACAGGAAATTTGGGATCTTAAGTAGAAATTCTTTTTAAAAGAGGAACCTGTGATCTACTTTTTATTCTCCAAAGCCTAGCCACACCAAGTAAAATTATATATGTATTTGTAGGTTTCTTTGATTAATGTCTGCCCTTTCTTATTGATCTGTCAGATACATAAGGGCAGAGAACCTCTATTTTTTTTTCGTTCATATATTACCAGTGCGTGGCACAAGGCAGAATCAGAATAAATATTTGTTGAATGAAAGAACTAACCAAGTAACTTGACCAAAGTCATCCAGTTAATTCGTGGTGAGATAGTTCCAAAACACACAGCTCCTAAGTTCCAAGCAGTTAACCTTTTCAAGATACCACATTACTTCCCCTGATAGTAAGAGAGCATATTTTAACAGTTAGCAAATTTAGGTTATACAATGCAGCCCAATCTGCCTATATACCCGTGGATCTTAACCAGTATCTTAATCAGAATCAACTGTAGAGCCTTTTGAAAATACACATCCCTGAGACCTATCCTCTGGAGATTCTGATTCAGTAGGTCTAGAAGGGGGTCCAGGCATCTGTAGTTTGTAAAAGCTCCCTGGTGACTCTGATAAAACATCCTGGCTCAGAAACAGTTCTGTGTACCTATCGTTAAAATAATTGATAGTAGATGTATGTAGTTTCTTATTCCTCAGAAGCCTATGTCTTTAGTTTTGAATAATTTCTTTCTAAAAATTATAGTTGCATATGCCAAATAATCGGTTTGGCCAGAAAAGCAAAACCTTAATTTTGCTTTTTTTTTTTTTTGGTTTAAGCACAAAGTTATCAACCCCGTAAGGTCAAACTTTTCTGATGAGATTTCCAGCATTTGCTTTTGTAAAGCACTGGAAATGTGGCAAGAATAAAATTTGTCATGCTATTTCCCACTTCCTTTTCCAGCCATCATTACTAAGGGAAATTTAGGCTTAGGGGGAGGGGTGAATCTAGGAGAAAAAAAATTTAAGCATTTCTGTTCTTAGGAGGTTTTGAGCACATATTTCGCTTCCTAGGAAAAGCTAAAGATGTTTTTCTCTGTTTCCACTTTGTGGTGAGGATGCGCAAATCCTAAGGAGGGGAGAAGCTTCCTCCACCTCCACCCTCACCCCTACATCTTCTCTAGGGCCGGAGTCATCACAGCCCCTGGTTTAGATGCTTCCCTGGGTGGCCCTTTTGAAAGTATGTGGACCCTAAGAGACAGGAGACTTTGAGTGCATGGATGGGGGATAATTTGCTTTTGCAGAAGGACAGAAAATGTATCTCTAGGTTCTTCCTTTATTCAGCAGTTAGGAATTACATACTCCGTATTGCACAGAAGAATCTACCATAGTCAGAGCACTGACTGCATGAATTATATTCACTAATGATTGGAGAGCCAAAAGTTTCTCTGTAAGAGTGACCTGATCTAGTAAGAATGTCAAAATTGTTACTATATTTGTACCCATGCTCTTTGGTTTAGAGGGTAGGTGCTTCCCTGTGTACACAGAAGCAGAGCTTGTTGGAGAAGAGCAGCTAAAAAGGAATTAGATTAGAATCCACCTCTGTACAATGACATCATCTGGACTCGGTCTCCTTCATCTCTAACACTGTCCCCACTTTCTCTGCACCCCAAACTCATACTGGCTTCCAAAAGCTGATTGTTAAACTTTCGAGAATTTTGAGAGCCAGTTGTAAAACACAGCCATTATAAAAACTAAATCATATAAGCTTACAATTAAACACATTATATGAAAAGCCAAGATAATAAATACTCAAAATTCTTCCTAATTATTTTACTATGTTTCACTATTATCTATTCTCTTGAGGTTAGTTACATCTATTGTGGCTATATGGTGGAAATACTGTATAAAATGCTGTGCAACTGAGCTTTTCTTCCCAATTCTTCATTCAGTGATGTTATATTCAGAACTTGAAATTGACCATGATGGAAGTAATTACACCACAGAAATCAGCCCATGCTACAAAGCAGACTCCCCTCCCCCTCACCCAAGAACTTGTTGCTAAACATTGACTAGCACGGCACTGATCCTAAGGGATGCAGTGGTAAAATTAGCTCTGCTTTGGAGAGCCCATCGGAATACCTCTGTCGTTCAGTTACATGCATATTCATAATGTATGCTTATGATTGCATATTTGTTTGTTTGCTTGCTTATTTATTTCTTCTGCTCCCAGAACATAAGCACTATGAAAGCAGAGACTTTGTCTGCCTTTTTCAGTGCTGTGATTTGAGCCTAAAAATGTGCTGTTTCCTGCATATAGTATTAATAAATGAGTTAAATGAGGGAAAGAAATAAACGTCAGGTTGGTAGTGGTAGCTCACACCTGTAGTCCCAGCACTTTGGGTGGCCAAAGCAGGCAGATTGCTTGAGTGCAAGGGTTCGAGACCAGCCTAAGTGAAATGGTGAAACCCTGTCTGTACAAAAAATACAAAAATTAGCTGGGCATGGTGGTGTGCACCTGCAGTCCCAGCTACTTGGGAGGCTAAGGTGAGAGGATCACATGAGCTTGGGAGGTTAAGGCTGTAGTGAGTTGAGATTGCACCAGTGCACGCCACCCTGGATGACAGAGTGAGACCCTGTCTCAGAAAAAAATAAAAAGTAAAAAGAAAAAAAGCCTATAATTTCTTCCTTAAAGATACCTGAAGCCAATCAATGTTCATGTTGGAGCTCATTAATTTCTAGTGAATTGTATCACTGCTCAGTGTATAGAACAGTGCCTGGCACATGCTAAGTAGTGTATAGATTTTTATTAGGAAAAATAAAATAAGTTATCTTCATAACAGGTAATTTTACAGATGAAGAAACTGAGTTACAATTAGATTAAGTAATACAGGTAAGGTCCCACAGCTAGTAAGTAGCTGGGTCAGGATCTAAACCCGGGATAATCTGGAAGCATTGCCCACCTTCTTCACCACCATGCTATGCTGCCTCTTGCTAATTACTCCACGTGACTGAGACTCCTCTTTTGTTTGTATTTCTAGAAAGAATTGCGATCTATTTGAGAACAAACTTTGGAGTCAGGAGAACTTGAGTTTGAATCTCAAATTCACCACTTTGCAAAATGGGGGTGATTTCTCCTCCATTTTGTAGTTGTCACAACTGCTAGAAATAATATCTCAAAACTGCTTTGCACGTACGTGATAGACACTAAATTACAAATGGTCAGTTGTTGGTTGTGATTTCCTGTGGAGGCTATCTGTAAGCGTGGGGCTTAGCCACACACTGTCCCGTTGCCTCCTCTAGGCCATCCTGTAGACAGATTAAAAAGGGCTGACTGCTTCTATATTTGGGGTCTCCAGGAGGTAAGACTAGGACCAATAGATACAAGTTCTAGGAAGACCTATTTCAGATCAACTTACTCACTGTCTAAATAGATATTTCTATCTCTGAAGCATGAACCTTGCTGCTCTACAGAAAGCAGACTACTTCCACTGTCCTCTTCAACCAGAAGGTTTACCCGCTTGCCCTTATCAACAAATGTGTGCTACCTTTAACATTTTAAATCATTTTATCTAGTATAGCTAGAGAGTTGTATTATTCCTGAGATTGGGTTGTTTTGTAGGTTTTCGGTGTTTTAGAGCTGGAATGAGTGGGAGTAAGAAAAGAGGGAGGGAGGGGAAAAGAGAAAAAGAAAGAGAGAGAGAGAGAAAGGAGAGAGAGGGAGGAAGGGAAAAGGGGGAAGAGGAGGGAGGGAAGAAGGAAACTGCAATTTATCTGGAGAAAAAGTACTGAACTTGGGAGAGAGACTGAATAGCAATGGATTGATAGTTATCTGAAGTCCTCACAGGTTAAGGATGGTTGAGAAGATAAGCTAGCTCATTCAGCTACCTTGCTGGCATACTAGCTATGTGGCAGGCACTGTTCTGGTTGAGGACTGCTCTCTCAGAGCAGTAAAGTAAATCAAATAACTTGCCCAAAGTCACACTGCTGGAAAATGCCAGAGCTGTTCAAAGCTGCTCCCTAACGCCAACCCTCTCCATTTCCCTACGGCTATCTGCTCTGCGTCTTCCCCCAAGAAAGCGATGGAAACCAGAGCAGGAGGTTTCCGTAACCAGTCATTATAATTTGTCAGGGAGCCATGCTGCAGTTCAACCAGACAAGCACATTGTCATTCTCTGCCATATAAGGAAACAGAGCTAAACACCATTCCTTTCACTATTGACTGGAGAGATTGCTCAAGTTAGAGTTAGACAAGATGAGGATCTAGACCTAGAGCAGTTAAATTAAATTAAAAAAAAAAAAAAACAGAAAAAAGAAAGAAAGAAAGTCAGAGAAGTACTTTTTGTTTTCTTTTTCTGGTACCAGAGATAGTTTAACAAGCAGTTTCCATCCTTCTCCCTGACTCAACGGGAGATTTTCTCTGACATTAGGCACTAAAGGATTCAACTACTTGTACAAATACTTCAAGCTGTTTTGGTGTTTGATTATGTAAAATTTTTTTAAAAGGCAGAGGATCAGTCGAGGTATTCAAAAAGCCAACATATCCAAAAGGTACTCAAAAGGCCAAGACAGAGCTGCTTCTGTGTGGGTCAGGTAGAAAGTCAAGGACTGTATTTCTCTGTCCAAGGATTTACAAAAGAAGTTAGTCTCCACTCACCTTCCAGCCACTCTCAGAAAGAGCGCTTATTAAGAAGACGTTACATTTAAGTTTGACCTTCTTGTCCAAAGCTGAGAATATTCACGGGATCACTCTTTGCCTTAAGACTCAGACACAATGGGCACTTTGTTTGTTTTTTGTGTGAGATGAAGTCTCATTCTGTTACCCAGGCGGGAGTGAAGTGGCGCAATCTCGGCTCACTGCAACCTCTGCTTCCCGGGTTCAAGTGATTCTCCCACCTCAGCCTCCTGAGTAGCTGGGATTACAGGCACACGCCACCATGGCCAGTTAATTTTTTGTATTTTTAGTAGGGATGGGATTTCACTATGTTGGCCAGGCTGGTCTTGAACTCCTGACCGCAAGTGATCTGCCTGCTATTGCCTCTCAAAGTTGCTGGGGTTACAGGGACCATGCCCGGCCACAATGGGCACTTCAGAATGTAGGCTCAGTAACCAACTTTATAAAGGGAGAAACAGAGGCATGAACAGTTGAAACCATTTCCTCAAAGACAGCCAGTTCCATCTTGCCATACAGAGAGCCCACACTTTCAGATAATTCAAAGAGGCATCATTTAGTGTCCCCAGGGAAATGAAAAATAAAAAACCAAAAACAAAACCTGTAAATAGTCTGGTCATCTTCTCCTAACTATCATCTTTGATGAGACTGCATCTGGAGTACTAGTTTATTAGGCATACCCAAGACTGAGTAATTTATAAAGAAAGAGGTTTAATGGACTCACAGCTCCACATGGCTGAGGAGGCCTCACAATCATAGTGGAAGGCGAATGAGGAGCAAAGTCATGTCTTACATGGTGGCAGGCAAGAGAGCTTGTGCAGGGGAACTCCCATTTATAAAACCATCAGATTTCCTGAAACTTATTCACTACCATGGAAATAGTATGGGGGAAACTGCCCCCATGATTCAGTTATCTTCACCTGGCCCTCCCTTTGACACATGGGATTATTATAATTCAAGGTGAGATTTGGGTGGGGACACAGCCAAACCATATCAGACGCCATAACAAAATGCCACAAACAAATTTATCTCTGGATGGAGGTTAGAAGTCCCAGATCAAGGTGTCAGCAGGATTGGTTCCTTCAAGGGCTGTGAGGGAAGTCTCTGTTCCAGACCTCTCTCCTTTGCTTGTAGATGGTTATCTTCGTGTTCACATGGCATTCTTTCTGAATGTGTATCTGCATCCAAATTTCGTCTTCTTTTTTTTTTTTTTTTTATTTTATTTTTTTATTTTTTATTTTTTTTTATTTTTTTTATTTTTTTTATTTTTTATTTTTTTTTATTTTTTTTTTTTTTGAGACGGAGTCTCGCTCTGTCGCCCAGGCTGGAGTGCAGTGGCCGGATCTCAGCTCACTGCAAGCTCCGCCTCCCGGGTTTACGCCATTCTCCTGCCTCAGCCTCCCGAGTAGCTGGGACTACAGGCGCCCGCCACCTCGCCCGGCTAGTTTTTTGTATTTTTTTTTAGTAGAGACGGGGTTTCACCGTGTTAGCCAGGATGGTCTCGATCTCCTGACCTCGTGATCCGCCCGTCTCGGCCTCCCAAAGTGCTGGGATTACAGGCATGAGCCACCGAGCCTGGCCTCCTCTTCTTATAAAGACACCAGTTGTATTGGATTAGGGGCCACCTTCATGACCTCATTTTAACTTAATTACCTCTGTAAAGACCCTATCTCCAAATAAGGTCACATTCTGAGGTCTCAGGCATTAGGACTGCTTCAACATATGAATACTCAGGGGAGATACAGTTCAACCCACAGTATGACCCAACTCAAAATGGTGGTAGAAATCCATATGACACATTTTCCGAAGCTCAAGTGCCAAAGACCCTACTGCCACTGGTGTTCTATCTTTCCACTGGGTCTAAGGGAATGCTTTGCTAGAAATCCCTTGGCCTTTTGAACTTGCCTTTGACATTTACTTTCTGCCTTTCTCAATATGAGATTCTGATCCCGTTAAAAGTCAAAAGAGGTTTTCGAAATGACGCACTGAAGTACGGCTTCACATACTGTGGCCTATCTGTGGACAGCTATGAAACCACGGAGGCAGACCATCTGGTATGAGGCCTTTGGGAGCCAAGGGGGGGCTCAGTGGGAAGGCTTGGCCAGGGCAGCCTGCAAGCCAGGGAGGCAGGCGCTGAGAGGGGAGCAGCTTCAGGGTAGCCCGCCGGGCCAGGGAGGCAGCCACAGAGGGACCTTGTGCGTGCCTGCACAGGGCCCAAAGAGGGTGGCCCTTTTCCGTCATTTTTATATATGCTGATCACAACCACAAATCCCCAGACATAAGGAAAAATATTTGAAGCCTACACATATTTGGGCTCTGAATCATTTGTCTCTTGTCTTTGTTTTCCTCTTGCTCCTCTCTATCCCTCCTTAAATTTTTATACTTTTTCTCTCAACAGCCCTTCTCACTTTATCTGTCTTTGCTCTAATTGGTTCCAAGTGCCTCTACATTGTGTCTTGTCTCCATTTTCCATGTTCTTTTTTTAAAGTATTTTATTTTAGCCATTATTTCTCTCTGTCCCTTCCCTAAAGCTCTTCTTGGTGCCCATTTCCCAGCTTTGGTCCTGCTCATGGCTTCTCTGTCTTAGGCCAGGGGTAGTCTATAGACAGGATGACGATGTATCATCAAACTGGGACATTTGAAGAGGGAAAGAAGGAGCTGTTAATAAATTCCCGAAAACGCAGTCCTGAAGTGGTACTGTCCCAGGCACTCTGGAGTGGATGCTTATTCTATCATGGTGTGGTTTTCTGCTTTCCGTAAATCTCTTTTACCTATCAACCATTCCCTCTATTTATATACCTTTCTTTTTTAAACCTTTTATGTTCTGGTCCTTCTTTTTTATTTCAACCCCAAGAACCTTTGTGTTTTTGTAGTTCTGTCTTCCGTTATCTCCTCCTCATTCCCTTACTTTCCTCTACTCTGCTCTTTATCTTGTCTCACCACTTCAATTCTTCTTCTCCCTTGATTTCCTTCTTTTGGGTATAGACTGGACTGCAGCTCACAGCGGCCACGCCTGTCTGCCAGGATACATGCAGAACATAGTCCCTGCATTTCGGAAACAAATCAAGGCACAGCTGAGCACATACACTGTACACACTTCAAAATAAGCCACCAAATGTTACAAGCTGCTTTAGGTCTCAGAGGAGCCCTGAGTAGACTGTTCACCCTTTCAGCACCTCTACCCAGAGACTAGAAGAATCCCTACAGCACGCAAGCAGCCATGCCTGTTACTGTTACGGAGACATGTTCTGTGTATGTGTCTAGGCTCTCACGGGATGCATTTCCTGTATGTGTGCCTATGTACACTAGAATTGAAAATGATGAAAGTCTATGACCCAAAAAACAAACAGAAAGTGACAGGTGAAGCTAGCTGTGCATTGCCTTTGTTATGACTTCAGTAATCTGGACCATCTTATCCTCTAAAGAAATGTATACCAAAGGGCTAGCAATGGCTGCTATAGGTTTTTTTTGTTGTTTTTCTCAATTGAGTCAGAGTCTCACTCTGTTGCCCAGGCTGGAGTGCAGTGGTGCAATATCGGCTCACTACAACCTCCACCTCCTGGGTTCAAGTGATTCCCCTGCCTCAGTCTCCCGAGTAGCTGGGATTACAGGTGTGTGCCACCACACCCAACTAATTTTTGTATTTTTAGTAGAAATGGGGTTTCACCATGTTGGCCAGGCTGGTCTTGAACTCCTGACCTCAAGTGATCTGCCCGCCTCAGCCTCCCAAAGTGCTAGGATTACACCGTGCCCGGCCTGCTATAGGTCTAACATAATTAACAATAAACTTTTAGGCAACAAGATAGAATAAATATTTATTTCAGTTCTTTTTAAATGTTCTCATGACACAGTCATCTGCAACTTACGGTTCACTCTGAAAAATTACTTCAATTTTCCAGATATTCCTTGGACTTAAGGTTGTGCAAGGAAGGCCTGAAACTCCTTCCCAACTTGAAAATGAGAAAGGAAGAGTGTTTTTCTCTTGTAAATCTCTGGAAGCCAGTCCACAGATACCTGAAATACTTGACAGAATGGCACTGTGTCAGCTGTCAGGAGCTGCTCTTGTCTTTTCTATTTATTTATTTACTTATTTGGGGATTTTGACCATAATTTTCTTTCTCTCTTTTTTTTTTTTTCAAATACTCTAAAAATTAATGAATGAGGAAAGAAGACAGTTGGCTGTGTCCCCACCCAAATCTTATCTTGAATTTGAGCTCCCATAATTCCCACGTGTGGTGGGAGGGACCCAGCAGGAGGTAATTGAATCATGGGGGTGGGTCTCTCCCATGCTGTCCTCATGGTAGTGAATAAGTCTCGTGAGATCTGATGGTTTTATAGAGGGGAGTTCCCCTGCACATGTTCTCTTGCCTGCCACCATGTAAGACATGACTTTGTTCCTCATTTGCCTTCCACTATGATTGTGACACTTCCCCAGGAACTGTGAGTCAATTAAACCTCCTTCATTTATAAATTACCCAGTCCTGGATATGTCGTTATTACCAGAGTGAGAACAGACTAATACAACAGTATACAAGATATTTGATGAACGGAAATACGGGTTTTGTTCAAGTTCTCTCCTTCCTTCCTCTCTCTTTCCCTTCCTTCCCCCTCCTCCTTTTCTTTCTTTCTCTTTTTCCTCATTCTTCACATTCTTCCAGTTTTTGTTTCTTCTCTCACTGAGACAGATATGGCTGGAAATGTGCTATTACTATGGGGCAGCCTTGTGCTTTATCCATGGTGGCCTATAGCTCTCTTGCTTATATATATCTTTTTATGAAGATTGATGGTAACAAAAAATACTTCACCCACACTCTGTTGGGTAGGTATATGGTTATGCGATGGTGGAACGGAAATATCTATCCAGAGAGCTCACTACTGCCCTAAGACTTGATAGAGTCATCCCCAGCCAGCCTGGAGCCACTGACCCACCTGTGTCTGAGTAACTAGGAAACAAGGAGTATAGGAGTTTGAGAGTTATTTTTGTTTTTTATTTTTTTAAACTTTCGTGCCTTTGCCTATTTCTGCTCTTAGATATTCTGTTAAAATAAAACAATTGCTCTTTCTGTGGGAGTCATTTCTAGCTTGCTAATTCTTTTTTGAGAGAGTGTTTGCATGAGGTTTTAAGTTTTTAAAGTCTTGGCTCTTACATTTTGTAGGAGCCCTCGACTCCAGATAGTGGTCTAATAGAAAAGTAGCCCTGGCTCTTGTCTCATGTCCACAGCTGATAATCTGTGTGACTTTGAATGGCCTCCCTGTGCCTCAGGCTTCTTAATTATAAACTGCCAACAGCCTTTTCCCTTCTCTATGATGCCAAGGTAGGGAGCAATGTGATCTTTAATACAAAAGGACATTAGGTAGTAAAGTGTCTTAAAACATAGACATGGATTTCCTCTCTTCTTCCTTTGAGATATGAAGACTTTTGCTGGTTGGTTTTTGGGTGAAGATAGAAATCATATATTTATAAAGGAAACACCCCATATTCAAAGTTCAGAATTTGGGGTTTCCAATAATCATCTCATGCACGAGAGCTGACTCCCTCTGCTGGGGCTGCCCCACCCCCACTTCCAGCCTTTCGTTCTTTTATTTTTATTTTTATTTTAGAGATAGATAGAGTCTCACTCTGTCACCCAGGCTGGAGTGCAGTGATGCAATCATAGCTCACTGCAACCTTGAACTCCTGGACTCAAGCAATCATCCTGCCCCCGCCTCCTGAATAGCTAAAACCACAGACACGGAACCATCACGCCAGGCTAATTTTGTACTTTTTTGTAGAGAAGGGGTCACCCTGTGTTGCCCAGGTTGGTCTTGAACTCCTGACCCCAACTGATCCTCTACCTCAGCTTTCCACAGTGCTGGGATCACAGGCCTGAGCCACCACACTGGCCGCATCCTCATCTTTAAAAGCAATATTGAGAATCATCTTGTTTGGAGAAACTCTGATAGTTTCCCCAACTGCTGAAAAGGGAGGATTGAAACAGATTGCCATTCAATTGAAGCTTTTCCTCTAATGGAGTGAGAATTTTTTTTCTTTTTTTCATTTTTTTTTTTTTTTTTGAGACAGAGCCTTGCTGTGTCGCCCAGGCTGGAATGCAGTCGTGTAATCATAGCTCACTGTAGCCTCAGCCTCCCAAGTAGCTTGGGGCTACCACATTTGGCTAGTTTAAAAACTTTATTTTTCGTACAGATGAGGTTTCATAACATTACTCAAACTGGTTTCGAACTCTAGGGCTCAAGTAATCCTCCCACCTTGGCCTCCCAATATGCTGAGATTGCAGGCCTGAGCCACTGTACCCGACCCAGAAAACTTTTTTAAAAGCTTTATCTGAAACCAAAGCACGTAGTGCACAAAGGCAGAATCTTAGAATCTTGTTGCCCTCATATTTTCTAAAACTGTCTTTTATCAGCATTTAAGTTTCTAACACATGAGATCACATATGTGAAAGAGCTTGTGCTTTGTAATATCTGTGATTTTACTATCTATAGCAGAATATATGAAAGTGTAAAAGTGCTCCAGAATCTAAGAAGAGTAGAAGAAAAGCATGTTTGACCCCAGCAACTGTGCTTGCAGCCAGGCTTGAACGAGCAATCATGTGGATGGGTTAAATTGTTTATTATTTATTTATTTGTTTGTTTGTTTTGAGACGGAGTCTCTCTCTGTGGCCAGGCTGGAGTGCAGTGGCACAATCTGGGCTCACTGCAGCCTCCGCCTCCCGGGTTCAAGCAATTGTCCCGCCTCAGTTCCTGAGTAGCTGGGATTACAGGCATGCGCCACCACACTGGCTAATTTTTGTATTTTTAGCAGAGACGGGATTTCACCATGTTGGCCAGGATGGACTCGATCTCCTGATCTCAGGTGATCCACCTGCCTCAGCTTCCCAAAGTGTTGGGATTACAGGCGTGAGCCACCGTGGCTGGCCAAATTGTTTATTTTTGTTGTTCTTTAAATAAAAGTTTATTTTAGAACACTTTTAGATTTACAGAAAAGCAGCAAGAATATTCCAGAGTTCTCATATGCCCCACACCCAGTTTCCCCTATTGTTAACATTGAGGCGCATTTGTCACAAATAATAAAACAATATTGATTCATTATTACTAATGAAAGTCCAGCCTTGATTTGGATTGCTTTAGGTTTTACCTAAGGTCCTTTATTTACCTTTTAAGCCCCTTAAAATAGAACAGTGTTTCATATGGGGAAATAGAATGTTCACATTGTAGCTATATTGATGGAACTCTAATACATGAGTGAAAATGGTATAAGCTAGCTCTTTTCTTGAACATATGCTTACTGGACTGAGAATCTCTTGAGGACTTTCCACCTGTAATACCTTAGGCCTCTTCTGGTCTCTGGTTTGTTTCCCTTGAGACCATTAGCAGATTGCTCAGCCTGACCCACCCTGGTGCCAGATGTTGGAACCCTCTTGCTGCTGCCAATCTGACTAGTCATTCCAAACAGATGGTAATATCCAGCATCACACCCCTCCCACAATTTCACAGTTTTAGGCAGAAGCCTTAGAGTGAAAACGTTTACCTGGCTGTTGAATTGCTGAAACTCTGTTCTTAAAGCTGCTTCATACCACAGTGACTTGTGAGAGCTCTGACATTAATAGAAGGTCCAAAAGAAGACCTGAGCCATGTTCCTCCAAATCTTGAGATCTAAAGACTTTGGCCAGTTTAAAAACACTACAATCTGTGGAAAATACCTGTTAGTAACAAATAGAGAAATTATGAAGGAGATTGCTTTCTAGACATCACCCCAGTGACAGTCTTCCACATACTGAGCTTCCAAGTTTTCTTTCAAATACGAGTTACCAGCAGACACTAGTGGAAAGAGTCTTTTTAATTCATTTTCTGCCTTTGAGCAACTTGCTGACTGACATCTGGAGGCATCTCAGTCTTCTGGGGTGGCAACTTATGGGGAAAGGGCTGGAATAGATGTGGTCTCTCCTAGTTTTAACGCTGCTTGGATTGGGGCTTTATAACGTTCCCTCAGAAGGCCCGTTGGTGTCCTTTCTATCAAATTTCTTTTTCTACTGTTTCACTTTCATTAACAAATTGCTTCACGGGAAAAAATGCTAGATGTGGTTCAAATACTAGTTACACATTTGTTGCCTTCAAGGTAACTAGTTATTTGATTGATCACAGTTGGTTTGTTTTTATTTTATTTTTTATTTTTTATTTTTTATTTTGAGACGGAGTCTCGCTCTGTCGCCCAGGCTGGAGTGCAGTGGCCAGATCTCAGCTCACTGCAAGCTCCGCCTCCCGGGTTCCCGCCATTCTCCTGCCTCAGCCCCAGGAGTAGCTGGGACTACAGGCGCCCGCCACCTCGCCCGGCTAGTTTTTTGTATTTTTTAGTAGAGACGGGGTTTCACCGTGTTAGCCAGGATGGTCTCGATCTCCTGACCTCGTGATCCGCCCGTCTCGGCCTCTCAAAGTGCTGGGATTACAGGCTTGAGCCACCGCGCCCGGCCTGGTTTGTTTTTAAAGTTGATTTTGTGTAGAGTTATAATCAAACACGTGCAAGTGAATCAATAAAGTTGAAAATATATCACAATGAGGAAATGTAGGTATCTTCTTTGGTATCTTCATATCAAAAAATTAATTGAGAGGAACCCTTAATAATGAGTGAAACTAATATTCTTGACTCAGAGAATGTCCTTAAAACCTCAAAATAACAACAATATCTGCACTTTGAACTGGTTATCTAAGTATAAATAAAGTTGGTAAGAGACACCTTTCATGAAAGGAATGGTTGAACTAACTCTCAAATAGGAAGACATCAAAGTCAAGGAAGAAAGTAAGAGCTCAAGGCCTGGGGTGGAAATGGTTACTAGGTTTAGCCATCTGCTTTGGTCTTTCCTGTTGCACATGTAGCTATATAGTTTACATAAAAGTATCTCTCCAGAGGATCAGAAAGAACAGATTTATGGAACCAGATGTGAGTTAGCATTTCTACAGGTGTGGCTCTGCAGCTGAAAGAACATGTTGTACCAGGGATGAAGTTTCTTATTATGTAATCAATATAAATTACCACTAGACTTTTACAGAGGTTGATAAAGCAAACATGTGTCATTTGGATTGGCCTTCTGGTATATAGAGAGACGCTGCTTCACAACGTGAAAAAATGCACCATTTGACACTCATGAAAGACTTGGTAGAAAATACCATGACAGTAATCAGGCAAGTTTGTTCCCCCTTGCACACAGAGCGGATAGTTGGTGACTAGATGGAAATTGTGTTCATATGTTTTTCTTCATCAAGAAAAACAAGGAACATTTCAAAAATATTTTTAAAGTCTCTCAGAATCTGATAAGAAAGGGCCAAGAGGATAAAAATTAGAGGACTGGGGAAAAAATAACAGAATGTGAGAGAAAAGATGGAAAACGGTAGAATTAGTTAACCTACAGAAGAAAATATCCTTAGGTGGTATAGAAAATCAGGGTCAAAAAAAAGACTGGTAAATTGCAGATCATTTAAAAATTGCACACAGAAAGAGAACTTTAAAATTCTGGACAGTAAAAGTAAAAATGTTGCTGATAAATTAATTTGTGTCAAAGTATTTAATACAAATGTTTTGATTTTTTAAAGCTGAGTGTTTTATGCTAGATTTTACAATGAAACGAAAATAAAAACTTCTACTTTTGGGCTTCTAATTTGCTTAAACTTTTTCAATTTAGTTTAAATGTATTGCTCAAATCTCTGACATTCTTACTAATTAAAAATTTTTTCTTAATTCATTTCCAAGACAGCAGTGTCAATTTCCCATAATGATTGTGGATCTATGACAGTCTCCTTATAAAATTTCTCCTTATAAAATTTGCCATAATTACTGTTCATGAGTCTATGTGGCTTGATACAAATAAGTTTATGATTTTTACATCTTAAAGCATATTTTCTCTGCTATTAATATTGCTACAACATTTTTCTTTTGTTATGTACTTATTACATAAATTTAAAACCTTTTATTTTTAATATTTCTATTTTAAAGTGGGTCTCATTAATAGCATATAGATACATTTCAAAATCTAGTCAGAGAGAGTTCTATCATTTAATGTATGAGATAAATCCATTGTATTTGTTATTATGGATTATATACAGGATGTCTGAAAATCTGAAAACAGGACAAACTTAATTTTAAACAATATATTAGTCACATTTTTAAAATATTTGCTCAATATATTTTCTTCAAGCTTCCGTCAACATTTCAAGTAAAGTATCTTTAAATTTAAAGCAATGTCCAATTTTTTAACTCTAAAAAGTATAATAAATACACTATTTTCCCTGAATTTCCAGGTTTTTTAGACCCTATGTAATGTATTTATTGTACAAAACCTATGAGCATATTATTTGAAATATATCTAATCTACAGTGTAAGTGCTTACCCTATATTTTCTGATATTTTTGGACTCAAGGTAATTTAGTCTTATTTTTAACATCATATTTTGTATTTCTTCTTTTCCATGTGTATTCTTCACTGTCTTTATTTTCTCCCTTCGTAGTGTTTTATTATGTTTATTGATTCCCTTTTCGTCTTTACTGTTTTGGCTATATACATCCCTATTCTAGAGAATATTTCTACTAAAATTTAATATGCATATATTACACAGTATAAATTTTATTTTCCCTCCAAACTATCTGTGTTCATCCTATAAGCTATTATTGTTTAACAATCTGTTTCATTTTTAAACCCTGAAAAATTCATTTTTTTTTAAGAGTCAATTCTTACAATAATCTACCAATATATTTTGTTGATTTCTTTGCTCACCCTTGTTTCTGGCATCTCACTCCCCCTTTCTGGGTTCAAATTCCTATTTGCTGAACTTATTCTTTAGTAGTTCCTTTAGAGAGTGACTTTGGGTTGTAAGCTTTTAGACTTTGTAAAAATACACTTTTTGCTTTTACTTTTAATTTAGACCTCACTCTTGGATATTCGCTTAGCTGAGTATAGAATATTTTTGCTTGGTACATTGAAGAGATCACATTTTCTTTCTCTCTCTCTCTCTCTCTCTCTCTCTCTCTCTCTCTCTCTCTCTGTTTTGAAACAGGGTCTCACTCTGTCCCCCAGGCTCCAGTGCAGTAGCACAATCATGGCTCACTGCAGCCTTGACCTCTGGGGTCATGGGATTCTCCCACCTTAGCCTCCCGTGTAGCTGGGACTACAGGCACACACCACTATGCCTGCTAAATTTTGTATTTTTTTTAAAAGATGGTATTTTGCCATGATGGTCAGGCTGGTCTCAAACTCCTGGGTTCAAGCCATCCTCCCATCTCAGCCTCCCAAAGTGCTGGGATTACAGGAATAAGCCACCACACCCAGTCAAGATATTATTACATTTTCTTCTCACATCTATTTAGGAGAAGTTGGCTGTCAGTCTTGCTGTCCTTTTTTCTGCCAATATAGTTCATGTTTTCTCTCTGGTCATTTTTGTAACTGAAGTAAAAAAGCAAAATTTTCACACAGAGAAATATTCAGATTTTAAGTGTAATATATATGTGTATGTGTGCAGTATATATACATATATATGTCTATGTATATATGTATGCCATATATATGTCAATATATATGTGTGTGTGCATGTCTATGTCATATATATATGTCTGTCTATATATGTCAGTTTCTGTTACCACATTGCCTACCTTAGACATCTACTGTTCTGATTTCTATCACCATAGATCACATGTGTCTAGTCTTGGAATTCATGTAAATGGAATCTAATAGTATATATTTTTTGTCTGGTTTGTTTTGTGCAACATAATGTTTTTATGATTCATCCATGTTGTTGCATATGTAAGTAGTTCATTTTTTAAACTTAATGAATAATATTTCATAGAATTAATATTCATAACTTGTTTACCATTGTCCTGTTAATGGTCATTTGAGTCGTTCCCAGTTTGGAATTTTATGAATAAAGATACAAGAGACGCTCCTCAACTTATGATGGGGTTATATCCTGATAAACCTATTGTAAGTTGAAAATATTTTAAGTTGAAAATGCACTTAATACACTTAACCTACTGAAACATCACAACTTATCCTAGCTTACCTTAAATGTACTCAGAGCACAGTTGGGCTAAATTATCTAACACAAAGCATATTTTATAATAAAATGTTGAATCTTATGTTCTGCATATCGCTAGCCAGAGAAAAGATCAAAATTTGAAATTTAAAGTACACTGAAATTGCAACAGTTCCATACTGTTGTAAAGTCAAACCATCTTAAGTCAAGGACCATCTGTGTAACATTCAAGTACCTTTTTCCGTGTTTGTGTGTGTAAGCACAAGTTTTTATTTCTTTTGGCTAAAATTCAGAAGTGGAATTGCTGAGTCTAATGTACATGTTTGTCTTTACAAGAAATTGCCAAACTGTTCACTGTGGTGATGCTGTTTTTAACACTTACAAGCAATAAATTAGCATTCCAGTGGCTCCCTATCTTTAACAACATTTGGAGTAGTCAGTCTTTTTAATTTAAACAATTCTAGTAGTTGTTTGGTGATATCTCATTGTGGTCTTATTTTGCATTTGTCTCATAACAAATGATATTCAGCATATTTTTTGTCCTTATTGAACATATGTATATCAAGTTTCTTGCCTAATCTTTAAACTGTTTATTATTATTTTGTAGAGCTCATTATACTTTCCGGATACAAGTTAGATATATGTATGATATGAATACATATTTTCTCCTAGTCAGTGGCTCACCTTTTCATTTCCTTGATGCTGTATCTTGATAAACAAAAGTTTTATATTTTAATGAAATCCAATTTATCATTCTTTAAAATTTTATGGCTAGTTCTTTTTCTTTTCTCTTTAAGAAATATTTGCATACTATAGGTTGCAAGGATCTATTTTTTTAAAATTTATAGTTTTTGTTTTTGTTTAGATCTGTGGTCCATGTGTATGGTTTCAGATAGCAGTTGAGTTTCATTTTTCCCATTCATTTATCCAATTGTTCCAGAACAATTTGTCAAAAATCCTTTTCTTTATGAATTGCATTGACTCCTTATTGAAAATCAATCATCTCCTGCATAGGCGTGGTTCTAATTTTTTTTTTTTTTTTTTTTTTTTTTGAGACAGTCTCACTCTATTGCCCCAGGCTGGAGTGCAATAGCACAATCTTGGCTCACTGCAACTTCCGCCTCCTGGGTTCAAGTGATTCTCCTGCCTCAGCCTCCTGAATAGCTGGGATTACAGGCACGGGCCACCACACCTGGCTAATTTTTGTATTTTTAGTAGAGACGGGGTTTCGTCATGTTGACCGGGCTGGTCTTGAACTCCTGACCTCAGGTGATCTTCCCCGCCTCGGTCTCCCAAAGTGCTGGGATTACAGGTGTGAGCCACTGCACCCGGCCAGGCATGGTTCTATTTCTATAGCTTCTTTTCTGTTCTATAGATCTATTTGTCTATTCTTACATAAATGCCAAACTGTCTTGATTACTGTGGCTTCATTAATGTTAGACATTGCTTGTTACCTTTCTACTGTTGGAGATAAGGATTTGTACATTCATAAAATCTCCCCCTTCAATACAGCATCTTCCCTATTCTTTTGATATTATAATAACTGTATGAATACTTCATAGCTGACCACATAGTATACTACGATTACATTTTCTTTCTTTATTGCCACTTTCCTTCCTACTACCCACCATGATTTAATAATGACTTCATTTCTTTTACCTGTTTGTTTTCTATTATTAATGCCTGCTCCAGGGTATCTGACAGGAAAGTCAAATCCTTTTCAATACAGTGAAACACATCAGGTAATTTGTCAATTATTTTTCTTTTAAGGGATTCTTCTGGAAACTTCTTGGCATTTTCTAGGTTTGGTGCACAGCTTGCTGTTCTAAATCTTTACTTCACAGCCATCTTAGGCATTTCCTTCCTAGGACTGAAAGGAATTTCCTTTGTATGTGAGCTGAAATTTGAATCCTTCATTTCCTGGTTCCCATTATTCCTCCTTCTTTATACTCTTGTTTTGATGAAGAAGATTATCTAACAGCATCTTGAACAAGGGTCCAGGGAAGACAACATTTCTGAAAACTTAATTGTTTTTAGTATCTTTGATTTAAGTCATACTTTATTAATTTATTGACTGGGCATAGAATTCTAGGCTGGAAATCATTTTTCCTAAAACTTCCCCAAACATACCTGCATTATAACCGCCCAACAGGTTCTCCTTGCCTGCTTCCTAGACAGAGCTGATTTATCAAGATGGGGAATTGCAATAGAGGAAGAGTAATTCACTCAAAACCGGCTGTAGGGGAGACCGAAGTTTTATTACTGCTGAAACCAGCTTTTCTGATAATTCGGGATGGGAATTTTTAAGGGTGATTTGGTGGATAGGGGACCAGTGAGTTGGGAGTGCCGATTGGTCGGGTCGGAGATGAAATCATAGGAAGTAGAAGCCGTCCTCTTGAGCTTGGTCAGCTCCCGGCTGGGGGCCACAAGCCCAGATGAGACAGTTTTTGAATTTTTATTCATTGTGACCACTATGGGCCTGTTCAATCCAGAAAAACACATCTTTTAGTTAGAAATTTTCTTATATAATTTTGGTGATAATTTCCTTCTCCTCATTTCCCATGTTCTGATACACACACACTCTCTCTCCTCTGTCATTGAATTATTGAGAGCTTGAACCTCCTAAACCAACTCTCTGATTTTATATTTTCTTAACTGTATTCTACTTTTCTGTATCTTATTCTAATTTTTGAGAGTTTCCTTAACTTTGGCTATATATTGTTTTTAGCCATACTATTTTTAATTTCTAAGGGTTCTTTGTTGTTGTTGTTGTTGTTGTTGTTGTTGTTGTTGAACGTTTCTTTTTATAACATCCTGATCCTATTTCATAGATACAGTACTTCTCTATGTCCCTGGAAATATCATTTATATTTTAAGTGCCTTTCTGCCCCTGCCTTATCTGAGTTTTCTCTGTGTTCCTGTTTTCTATTATTTGTGCTAGTCTCTGTCTTTCATTCTTCCCTCAGAATCCTGGTGATCCTTGGCTGTCTGTCCACATAAAGGAACAAGGAAGTAAAAAGTTGATTAAAAGCTGTAGGTTCAGGAGTGCTGGTTGGCAGAAAATAGGCCAGTTATTTTTCTTCCCATGGCAATCTCCAAATACCCATATCTCTAGATCCTTTTTCTTGAACAAGTTTATTAAAGATTTTCTTTTTGCTCTGTTACCCAGGCTGGAGTGTAGTGGTGTGATCTCGGCTCACTGCAACCTCTGCCTCTTGGGTTCAAGTGATTCTCCTGCCTCAGCCTCTTGAGTAGTTGGGACTATAGACATGTGCCACCACACCTGGCTAATTTTTGTATTTTTAGTAGAGATAGGGTTTCCCCATGTTGGCTAGGATAGTCTTGAACTCCTGACCTCAAGTGATCCACCCCCTTGGTCTCCCAAAGTGCTGGGATTACAGGTGTGAGCCACTATGCCCGGCCCCAAAGAAGATTCTCCAAAATTCTTCCTCTGCGTTGCAAGCAAAGGGTCGACATTCTGAGAAGTCTTAGAGCATTACCTGCATTGCAGAGCCATCCCCATGGGATAGTTCTCCCATTTGCCCTCAGTTTCACTGGTTCTAGGCCATGTTTCACATCAGTGTCTTGGCTGGAATTCCTAAGCAGATAGTTCATATTTGTTTACCATTCCCTCACACAAAAAGTGTTTTTTCTCCCCTCAGCCCACAGTTTAGCTTCCTCATTAGTAGGCTGTCATGGGTAGAGTGTTTCCATTTGTGTTCATAGATGAAATGCCACCTTTCTAGCTTGTGGCCTTACACAGGCGCTCGTTCCAGTTTTTGCCATGTTACCAATGAATGCTATCATACCCTTAACTCGGGCCAACTTCTTTGTCTTTGAGTTTCCTCTGTATTCTGCAACCTGGAGATGTTCTCTTGCTTACAAGCTCATTTAAGTGTTGTGTGTAAATGTTTTGCTTATTTTTTCTGCAACATTTATACATTTGAAGCAGAGTAGAAATGCTTCTTGGATCTGCTTAGTCCATATTGACCAAAAGTCTCAAGTTATTGATTCAGAATTCTGGACTCTCAGAGCAATCAGTAAATTATAGTGCCTTGGTTTGCTTATGTGTATGTTATCAATCCTTCGCCAACAATTTTGTCTGTTAAAAAAAAATTCCTGTTAGAATTTTTATAATACTTATTTTCCTATATCCGTCCATTAGTGTTACATGGTGGTCAAAGGAGAATTTTTCTGGTAGTTTTTCCTGTCACAACATGGCTCCCAAAGAGTGGATCTAGTAGATGAAACAGGTTGCCTTGGACTATCTTAATAACCATTGCCATCATTTTTCCCCCAAATTTCACCTATTTATTCATTCAGCCTGTATTATTAATTGAGGAAAATTAAATTATCTAGTGGAGATTTAGCCTTGAAGGTAATTTCAGACATGACAGCTGTGGTGGGAGGAAGATTCTCATTTTGTGTGCAAGTGGAGAAGAATCATGATGGGCAGAAGACTTAGCCCCGGTCCTAATTTCTATTTTTTTCATGCTCAACCTTTTAAATAGAAATGAGTCTCTTAATGGAAAAAATGGAAATATTGCTCCTTGAGGATTTGAAGAATATCAGACCTGAAGACCTCAGATTTTATATCTATTAAAACATTAGCACAACCATGCAACATTCTTTCCATGATACCATGACTGGTTTATTGAGGAGTCTCAATTCATTGGGGGTATAAAGAAGAAATGATTTACATTTTTCCCTATCAGTACTGTTCTGTGTCAAACTTCCTTTTATTACTAGCTACAGGGGGCCTTTAATTACATCTCTGACCAGTTTCTAAGCTCAAGAAGGATAAATGTTTGTTTTAAAACTTAAATTTCATCTCATATCTGATTCAAAGCACTGCTCCCACCCTCACCCCACTGCCCCCAGGCTAGAGTCTAGTGGCTTAGAATTGTAGGGTTCTGACTCTTAAACAACTTCTTTTCCTTCATTCCAGTGAACAACCCTGGAATATGAGGGAGCATGAAGAGGGTGGAGGAAGAAGAGGTCTGTACTAGACTTCTCATAATACCTGGTGTTATGAAATGACCTAAGCCAATCTGCCTCTACACAGTTGTCTGGAGTAGAGTGGTGCGATTTCAGCTCACTGCAACCTCTACCTCCCTCATTCAAGCGATTCTCCTGCCTCAGCCTACTGAGTAGCTGGGATTACAGGTGCCCGCCACCATGCCCAGCTAATTTTTGTACTTTTGTTAGAGACAGGGTTTCGCCATGTTGGCCAGGCTGATCTCAAACTCCTGACCTCAAGTGATCCACCTGCCTCGGCCTCCCAAAGTGCTGGGATTACAGGTGTGAGCTACAGCACCCAGCCGATTATCTCCAGTTTTTAAATGTAGGCACCATTTCCTCCCAGATAACCTCAACGCCAGGTGATATGTTACAATGGAACTGCCACACATGAAACAAATAGGCATAAAAACAATTACAAAGCCTGTTCCATACATTTGGTAAAGTCCCCATTCTACTTTTTTTTTTTTTTTTTTTTTTTTTTTTTGAGACAGGGTCTAACTTTGTTGCCCATGCTTGAGTACAGTGGTGCAATCATGTTTCACTGCAGGCCCAAACTCCTGGGCGCAAGCAATCCTCCCACCTCAGCCTCCCAAGTAGCTGGGACCTTGGGCATGTGCTATCACGGTGGGCTAATTTTTTTTTTTTTTATTACTTTTTGTAGAGACAAGGTCTCACTATGTTGCCCAGGCTGGTCTCGAACTCCTGAGCTCAAGTGATCCTCCCAACTCGGCTTGCCAAAGTGCTGAGTTTATAGGCGAGAGCCACTGCCTGGCCCCCATTCTATTTTTTTAAGTGCTCTGACAAGTGCTTTTGCATTTTAAGCAAAAGATCCACTCCCTGGCAAATGTTACAATATTCTAATGGCAGAGCCAGCTCGTGTTCTAGCCAGGCCAGAAACTTTCAGTAAATGGGCACAGGCCTGAATAGAATCCTAGATCTATGGCACGCCTCTGAATGCTGGGTTTGTCAGATTTCTTAATCCCTGTACACACAAGGATGGAGATACCTAAATAAGTCTTTCTATCCCACCCAATCACATATATTGAACACCCACTCTTTTGTCTGGTGAAGCATTATTTCTCTGTCCTTTATGCCAGTTTGTAGACCTTTAGGTATGGATTTAGAGAATGATATTGAAAACATCAATCTTAGGCTTTCTGGAGTATGTACTCCTGACTAGAGTCCTTCCTATGCTTACAGTTCCTAGGGTGCAGATTAGAGTTAATTTACTATATTGTCTGCACTGAAATATTTTAAAACACATTTTCAACAATATAACATTGGTGACAATGCTGAGCTAACTCTTTTAGGCGATGAGGGGCTCATTGCCAAGGGATAAAAAAGTAGTTGAATGTTTTAGGATGAAAATAAACTAATGTTAAGAAAATAGTACAACCAGGGGAAAGGCTATCTCATAGAAAATCTGTATTTACTAAGGAAAGAATGTGAAGGCTAGAATCCATGAGGATTTTATATTCCTCCCAGCACCCTACTTTTAAGCTGAAATTATCAATAAAAGTTCATGAGAAACATTGTGGTATGATACCGGGGACGCAGGTAGCATACCTGCTACAGTCCTGCTCATGGGCTCTTGCTAATGAATCATGGTTTTAAATTCTTTTAAATTTTTATGGTTTTAAAATTCTTTTTAATGTAGTATTTTGGGCAGCTGAAGCTGACAGGTCAGAATTGATGCATAAGAGAGATCTTCGGCCGGGCGCGGTGGCTCAAGCCTGTAATCCCAGCACTTTGGGAGGCCGAGACGGGCGGATCACGAGGTCAGGAGATCGAGATCGAGACCATCCTGGCTAACACGGTGAAACCCCGTCTCTACTAAAAAATACAAAAAACTAGCCGGGCGAGGTGGCGGGCGCCTGTAGTCCCAGCTACTCGGGAGGCTGAGGCAGGAGAATGGCGTGAACCCGGGAGGCGGAGCTTGCAGTGAGCTGAGATCTGGCCACTGCACTCCAGCCTGGGTGACAGAGCAAGACTCCGTCTCAAAAAAAAAAAAAAAAAAAAAAACAAAGAGAGAGATCTTCATTGTAATACAAAAGGCACCGGGTCTGTCCTAGCTGTGAGAACTTAGATAAAATATTGAACCCTTTGAGCTTCCGTTTCCTCATCCATTAAAAGACAGGGGTGAGGGGTGGGAGTAATAAGAACTAAATGAAGGCCGGGCGCGGTGGCTCAAGCCTGTAATCCCAGCACTTTGGGAGGCCGAGACGGGCGGATCACAAGGTCAGGAGATCGAGACCATCCTGCCTAACATGGTGAAATCCCGTCTCTACTAAAAAAATACAAAAAACTAGCTGGGCGAGGTGGCGGGCGCCTGTAGTCCCAGCTACTTGGGAGGCTGAGGCAGGAGAATGGCCTAAACCCGGGAGGCGGAGCTTGCAGTGAGCTGAGATCCAGCCACTGCACTCCAGCCCGGGCGACAGAGCGAGACTCCATCTCAAAAAAAAAAAAAAAAAAAAAAAAAACTAAATGAAATAATATAAATAATTTAGCCACTGCCTGTTGAGGCTGGATAAATATCAGTTCCCTCCTCTTGTGGCCACAAAGTTTTAACCAAGCTGATATGTTACATTCTGCTCATGTCTTTTCCAGGAGAACTCCATCTAGAACAAAATATACATTCAACAAGGTATAATTGTGTATGTTTTTACTGTCAGTTTTAGTCATATCCGTCATTTTTTATTTTCCAACATGAAAAGAGAGGTTTAGGGTAGTCACATTGGAAAACAAAGAAAATAAGATTAAAATTCCCTCAAATCAACTTTGGAGCCCTAAAATATTAATGCCTTGACAGCTTACTCACAATCACAAAAGGCTGTGAGCCAACATTCGGCTTCGCATTGCAGAGGTGATGAGAACATATTTTCATTGCCAGAAAAAAGTAAGCTATACAGACAGAAATGGGACATGGGAGCCAAATTCCACAAGAACACCCTCGAGTTTAAGGGGTTTTCCCCCATCTTTTGACAATATTTAGAAAACCAAAGACTATAAACTTTTAAAAGGAATCTTGGATGACTTACAGAAATGGTAAGGTCACCAAAACACTTTGTAGATATTGAATTTTTATAAAAGTATTTAAATTAATATTATTCTCAGAGGTAGCATAAACTTAAGGATCATAAATGCTTACTAAAAGTGAACATATGGGGACTAGTTGCCAATTGCTGTCTAATCAACCCAATTGGTCCAATCCTGCACTTTCAGTGAATTGACTTAAATCCTACTCATATGAAATAAATCAGTGGTCGGAGATAGCAAATCTGCCAATAGGTTACTCTCAGCTGTCTTAATTAGTGTTTCCTACATTTTTCCAGTTTCTGGTACACCTTTGAATTGCCAGATTACACCCGATGGAGGATCTATTTGCCCTTTATTTAGTTATATCATAATTTATGTATAAGAATATGTATACTGAGCTCACCATTAGTAGGGTACATGCATGCTGTTTTTCAAATAGTCAATATACTCCTGCCCTGCACCCTGGGACAAGAGTGTGCCCTGTGTGATGGCTCCCTGAGGAGAGAACTACAACAACCATTGAACTGGCCATCAGAGGATCAAACCGTTGACTTTATCTTTAGGGTTCCTCCCATGATAGCTGAAGATCTTCTCTTTTTCTGCACCAACACGACCACATGAGTGTGGGCCAATTTTTGAAATGGCAGCAGTTTCATAAAACCCAAAGTTTACCGGTGAGGCTTGCTCAAGCCTTCATTCTGTGCTCAACCTTTGCATTCTCATTCTGAGAATGCCTCCCATCTTCTTTTAGCTGACCATGCAGCAGCTAGGTGTGTGGGAGTTAGCCTCTTGGCAACTCCTGGGCCACAGAGGAATGGCCAACCACCCAAGTTGCCTACAGATTTTCCCAAGCACATGTCTATCAACATGTGCTCTCAGCCAAGCAGATTGTTTCATTGGTCTTGGATGCTTTTCCATTCACTCTGTACTGATTGAAAATTAATCCATAATTCAAGGTTCAGCTCATATACCTCCACCTCCTTATTGCCCCAGTGAGAATAAATGGTTCTCCTCTTGGGTTCCCACAGCACAAACCTCTGTGTATTATATCTGACCAATAGGGTTTACTACTGTCATCTCCCTACTTCATTAAAAGGCAGGAACAATTTTTATTGATCCTTGTATATTCTGCCCTCAATTCTAATGCCAAGCACAGCATCAAACAGAAAGCAGAGGCTCAACAAATGCTGAATTGGACTGAATTCAATTAATTGAAGAAAGGGTTGTTTACTGACACTGTACTAATACTTCTAATATTATCCTGCCTCGCTGGGGAATCTTCACTGGGGGCAGAGGTCTGGAGTACAATCAGAATCAACTGGACAGTTTTCCAAACTATACAGGCTAATGTTAGTGGATTGTGTTAAAAAGCTATTCAGGATACTCTGAAATTATCCCTGCTCTCATCTCACCAATCCTTATGCTAGTAGAGAACCTTCAAAGAAGGCTCCCTGTCCAGAATACATCATTCAGAATCTTCTGTTTAGCTTTCTTCATTTTAATGAAAGCCTCCTAAAACTAGTCCTGGATGTGTTTTCATCACACTTGAAGTTTAATTAACTGATAACTCAGGCACAATGGAAATTCTTAGATGCTCTTAAATTACATTTAAACAAAACCATTTACAAGTGATCTAGTAAAAATCTGTTTCTTTAATGGGCTATTTTTAATGTTTCCTAAACAAGTTATTGTAGGTGGGCCAATTTTCCCTCTTTACTTGTTACTTAGAAGTCCATCTGGACATGTTCTATCCCGATCTTGTTCTCTCACCCCACTGGCTACAGAATAGTGCGTTTTTGTTTGAAAGGGTCAAAACATTAAGAATCTGACATCCAAAATATGTGCTATTTTTTTTCTGGAGTCAAAACCCCTAAAGTATAAATCCTTTTTAAATGAAGAAAGCAGTGCCAAAAGAAATGAAACATTTTTGGTCCCTCTCCAAAACAGAGAGATAGCACTGAAACAGGAAGTAGATGATTTAAATATCCACTCGGCATCTTGGCAACATTTATGTTTAAGAGACTTAAGGTTAAAAGGTTTTTGTCTGGCCTGGGAACACTCTATCTTCCCTAGGGTTTGGAGGTTTGGGGAAAACTTTTAAAAATTTATCAAATATTTGCAATTAGCCATTTTTTGGAGACCAATTTGTTACTGGGAATGTCATAGGAAACGTTCCCTATATGCTGCATGCTACCATTACTCTCCTACTTCTTATGATAACCTCTTTAGCCACCTAGTTTCATGTGGTAGAAAGTTATTGTTTTATTTTCTATAAAGAAAGAAGAATGTGGTTCCAGTTCTTGTAACTACTTCTCCCAAAGTTGGAAGCTACACAGAATGACTGAATAAGCAGAATGCAAAACTGGGGTTCAATTGATTTTGTGTGTGCTGTTTCCAAGGACCAGTTAGTGGCCCCATTCTTATAGCTAGAAATCGACAATACTGGGAGGGTTTACACAAGGAAGTCAGGCCTTCTCCTACTTCCCACCTTTCAGAGATGAGAAACCACTGTTATCCATTTATCAGCACAACACTGGAAAAAAAAATGAGCTCAAGGTTTTTGGTCTAAAAGACTGGAATAATGGTGTTTTCATTTACCAAACCTAGGAAGAACATAGAAGGAGGAGCTATGGGAGTGCAAATCAGTAGTTCAGCTTTGAACATTTTCTATTTGACATGACAATTAGGCATTTGATTGGAATTGTTAAATAAGCAGTTGGATAAACAAGTCTGGGGTTCAGGGAAGAGGTCCTGAATATATTTATTTGGGAGTCATGCATTTGCATGGTATTCAATGCCAACAGACAAGATGAGACCAAGCCAGTGAGTTATTAGATAGAGGAGCGCAGTCCCAGGATAATTTTTAGGGTCTTCCAACATTTAAAGATCAGAGTAAAGACCAGAAACCAGCAGAGGAGACCGAGAAGAGTGGCCAATGAGGCAGAAAGATAACCAGAAGGGTGAGGTGTGCTAGAAGCCAAATGAAGAAAGGACTTCCAAAAGAAGGAAGTGATCATCTGTGTCAAATGCTCATATATTAAGATGAGAATTGAGAACTGATCATTAGCTTTGGCAATGTAGAAATATTGATGATCTTGAAAAACATCAAGGATGGTAGAGAAAAAGCCTGATTGGCATGGGTTCAAGAGAAGATGGGAGGAAAAGAACTCGGAGCAGTGAATAGAGACAAGATTTTCAGAATTTTTGTTGAAAGAGGGGCAGAGGATTGGAATAGTAGCTGGAGAGTTGTATGGGTTTTAATGAATATTTCTTTTTTTCTCTTAGCTTAAGATGAGATATATTTTGACATGCTTGTATGATGATGAGAATAATCTAGTAGACAGAGATCACTGACGATGCATAAGAGAGGTGACAATTGCTACAGCAACATCCTTGGGTAGATAAAGAGAGCATGAAATCTAGAGCTAAGTGGAAGGGTTGACCTTCAGTAGGAGCATCGACAAATCAGGCATCATTGCAGGAGTAGACAAACTATCTGGATTCAGCTATAGTAGATTGGAAAATATGATGGTAGAAGCCTGTGATGCTCTTATGTGATTGCCTCCATTTTCTTAGTGAAATAAGGAGGCAAGTTCTTCAACTAAGACGAAGTTAAGGAAGCAGGAGGTTTGGGAGACTTTAAGGCAACAGAGGATGCTTGGACTTGGCAAACAGCAGACTTGCCAGGTAGCACTAAGGACCCAGTTAACATTACTGGTAACAAATTTTAAGTAAAAGCAGTTAGCTTAGCTGCGTGTTTTCCTCCAGCTGGATTTAGCTGCCTGCCTGCTTGCTACATGGAGAGCAGTGTTTAGAGTGATGAATCAGGGGATGTCAGCCAGTAAAGGAGGGTGGGTGGCTGAGGCATATGGGAAGACACGATCATTGGAGGAGAGAAGCCCAAGGAACTAAGAGACCAGGGAATTAGAATGATCACAGACAAGAATATTGAAATCACTGAGAATTATGGCAGAAGTAGCATTGGAAAGAGTTAAAACCAGCTAACATCTAGAAATGAAGGAAAGTAATGCAGGGATCAGGAAATGACTGCAACAAGGAGGGGTAGAGGATAATATTTTCAGGAAGGAAAATAGCTGTGGAGCAAGGAGACCATTGCGTCTACTTCCAGGCTCTGTGATACAAAGGGTATGGAAGCTGTCAGAAGAGCTATAAATCATGAGAGGAAATATAAAGCATGAAGTTGCAGGGAACATTCAAAGAAGAGTTTGAGATACAGGGTCTTGGCTAATGACTTATGTGGAGTTCCAGAGAAATCAGAAAGGGGAATGACATTGGGTCAGAGCAGGAGATGCACAGAGCCAGTTGGCTGTTGGAGTAGGGGTTCCACAAGGATCTGGAAGTCCTGGGGGTCTTGCATAATGTAAGGCATCATGCAGTCCATCCCAGTGGTCTGTCATGAAGAGTGTAGTGGTGAGACTGGGACTGCTGTGGAGGGATTTCCTTCCAGGAATACACAGAATTCTGGAGCTCCCTTTCCCTTCCTACTGAGGTTGATTGGAGGCTTGGGAAGGAGTTGGTTACTAAGAGCACACAAAGCCCTAGGAACCACCTTCACTCCTCTAACCCTACGGAAGATGCTATTTGTTCCACACCTTGTTTAATGCTTCAGTACAGCTGGTCCACAAGTGTTTGCTGTATCCAGAAGGTCAGATAAAGAGTGAAGGCACACCCCTGTTGGAAAAAAAGCAACAGTCTCTCTGTGATTGTTGATTCACTATTTGCCTGTTGACTCCTGGAATTAACACTCAATAGAGTCAAGAAACCTGGGTATTGGTCTTGACTGAGTGTCCTTGGATAAATGCCTCCCCCAATTTGGTTTTGAATGTCTTCCTCTGTAAAATAAGGGAGCTGGATCACATGACATCTATGTTCCCTTTAAGCCCTGAATCTGAGTCTTTAACTGTGGCTTCCTAGCTTTTGGGTTTGGCCTACATTGACCCCTGGTTCTTACCCTTTATTCTCAGTTTTGCCATGGTCTAGCTTTTCATTTCTTATGTCAGGATCATGGACCAGTCATAGTACTTTTGGCTAGGTTGCTTGCTGTCCCTTAGGTGACTGTGTTTTCATCACGTCCAGACAAGTGATGCCAAGGATTGCTGCAACTCTAGCTTGCCTTTGGGGATGAAGTGGGTTAGAACCCAACACACAATAATATGGTTGGAATTTAGGCTGTGCATACTGTCTGAGAAGCAACTATCAAATTGCTTGTATGTCTATGGCACAAAGAACAAGAAGAGATGAAAGGAGAACATATACTCCATGTTATCTCTCCAGCTGGTCCTTAAGTTGTAGAATTTCTGCCTCTTTTTTCCCCAGTGCTAGTGGGACTTCTCAGTCCCAGTTTCTCCTGGAGAAGTTTCCTGTCATTGTTCCTGGATAAGGAACACTCTGCTTGGGGTTTTAGTACATGTCACTCTTGCTTTGTGAATATTAACTAAACATAGTTTTGGCTGTATAACACTGATGCACTGTAATGATATCATTCACTTATCTGAAGTCTCACTGTTTAGAGGGGTGACCCTCTAAACCATTTCTTGTGGTTTTTAAGGTTGAAGGAATGTTTAACTGAGCCTATGAGGTCCTATACCAAAATTTTACCTATCTTCTGGAAGCTAGCAAGGCCTAGGATTTTTAGTAAACTAAAAAATTCAATGAATTGGTAGAACTGAGAAATTTGGTGTTTGAACCAAATGCATGAAGAAAATGAAATTAGAGAGAGAATACTTACCATCATTTACAAATATACAATATTCTCAAAAGAACCAATTATCAAATAAAACATTTTAAGATATCTATCCTTTGAAAAACAAAGCCTATTAATTTTTTTAAAAAACTACCCTTGAACTGGCATATATTCCCTTTGTAAAATATCAATTCCTTAAGAATCCTTCTTTTAAAATAACAGTTGTGATAACCAGGGTCATTCACTTGTGAACTTGTCTTGCCTCCTCTTAACTAGATCCAGAACATTTGTTTTGCTCGGTGCTGTGCTGCTTTCCCTCAGCCTAGCTAAAGTTTTACTAATTTAGTTCAGTTGTATAACTTCCTTCTAGTGGGAGTCGTCTCCAGCTTTAAAATTTTATTTTTCTGGAATCATGCAAGAGTTTGTTATGCACAAATATGAACTATAGGCTTTAAAAAATAGAGCCAAATTTTACATGCAATCGCAGTTTATCTCAGTGTCTGATTATATAATGTGATGCTGCAAATCAATAGATGTGTCCCTAGCACTGCATCAGGTAAGGATGAGGAACACAGGGGCCATGTCAATCCAAGAGCTTCACAGTTTGTCTATTGGCAGCCATTTATTGAAGGAAATTGCTAGAGTTCTTGGATTTTCCACTTATTAATTTTTGCATGCTGGAAAAGGTGAGAATTTGACTAGTTCCATTTAGTTTGCAATTTAAAAGCTACCCCAAAATATTTGAAAGAGCTTATGACATCATTCTTAGATCACGTGTACATGCTCAGAAACCAAACCTATTCCTGAATAGCCCCTTTCTCTTCAGTCAATTTAAGCAATCAGTAGACTGTTTTGTATATGCAACATTAATTCGTTTGGAAGATTTATGCTTATGTTGTTGCTCTGACTGAGCTGGTCAGAGGATTTTAGAAGTTTCCAGGCGAATGGGTAAAATGTAGGGAGTAAGCATTTGAAGTAAACTGTGCAGTCATAGGGTCATTGTATTCAGCCAGACACTGGAGAAGACATTTCCAGTTTCCCATACTAGTTACATTTCATTGACAATCCCATGGCTTCAATAGGTGAGACTCTACTGTGTCAGAAGGTATAACAATGAGTTTCAGTCTCCTTGAACTTCTCTTATGGAACCTGTTTCCTTCCTGGTTTTATTAAAAAGTTATGTCTTCTGTTTTTGGAAAAGTAGCTGTCAGAGGATTAGAGACAATTTGTTGAATTGGATTATTTGTTGTCACAAATTTTATAATAGTATTGTAGAGCACAGACCAATGGAGAGCTGTTCACATTTGCTAGGATATTATTATTACTTTGGTTTTATTTTTAGTTAAATTTTTTATCTCTACTATTCTCCTTTATGTCAAAACTGTAAAGAGTGCATCTTTGGAGTAATGCAAGGTAGGCAAGCTTGCTAAGAGCTTACTCAAGACTACCTTAAAAGAAGACTTATATTTAACAAACAGAATCTCAACATATGGACATAGACCCTTTTGAGCTGGTTAGAAAGGACTTTTTTCTTTATTTGCTCTTTTTGATCACTGACATTTATTTTGATTTTTTTCTTTTTTAAACATTTTTATTCTGAAATAAAGTAAAAGATTAACAGGAAATTACAAAATAGTACAGAAGGGTCCCAAGTACCCTTCACCCAGTTTTCCCCTGTAGTTAACATCTTGCATAACTACAGTACAATACCAAAACCCACGAAATTGACATTTGTGTGATTCACAACATTATTCAGGTAAGAAGGTCTTTTTTTAAAACAAGAAATAATTCATTACAACCACAGGTTTCCTCTAAAAACTGTCCCTTTGACTGAAAAATACCTGATTGTTTGTTGTTTATTCAGTACTTCTCCACATTTTGCAGAGGCAAACAAAATCATTTTTATAAATCCCAACCTATGAAGGACAGAACAAAGTCATTGTTCTATTTTTCAAAGTATACAAAAGCTAAATGAGAAAAAAATCATCTGGGAAGGCAGAAATCCATTGGTGCAAAGTTTTTAGAAAGCTAAATGAAGTAGTAATTATCTTACTCATTCCATTATTGAAGACCTCTTCAAAATTTTATTCATTTACAATAAAATTTCAATAAATTCAATTCCATTCCATTACAATAAAATTTTATTTATTTATAATAAAATTTCCCCATATATTTCTGAAAAGTCACAGTTTTGTGGCAACAAGATTAGAATTTTCAAACAATACTTTTTGTCACACTTAACCTTCAACCCATTTTGTCATAACCTCATCTGTAATAAACCCAAAAGAGTTTACTCTTTTTCTTTATTTCTTGGTTAACTGTTTTTGAGTTTTATACACACGGAGAACATTCCTTGAAGAAAGAGGCAAGGTATACATACACACAGTTGGGTTGCTATTTTTTTCTTACAATGTATTTATACTGTTCTCAATTTAAAGACCAAATAATCTCAGGAAAATACAATATTTTACTTTTTAAGGTTCATATTTTATGAGTAATAAATTTAGTTTTGAGGGATATGATGGAAAACCATAAATATGAAAGCACTCTCTTAAGGTCAACATTAAATCTGATAATATGTAGAATAGATTTAAGACTATTTTGAAGTTTCAGCTAGAGTTTCACCCAGTGTGCTTTCTTCTTAGATTTTAATGCTAGTTTACCAAAGGAAAAGTAAATTGCTTTCTGGTAACAAATTATTGCAGAAGATCTTCTACTTAAAGCATAGATGCACTTTTTTTTTTTTTTGTCATTTACTTCTCTGTTTTTGAAGGGTTCGATGTTTATTTGGGGGAGGTTTATGTCAATTATTTAATCAGAAGCAGGCCCCAGAGTTTGCCAGTGATATTTTGGAATGTAGGGTGTACTTCAAAGAAAGGTTCCATGTCTCTTGACCCAGATGAAGCCAATTTTTCATAGTGAAGAGCAAGGTAATTAGATTTTCTTTTTCAGAGCAACAATTATTTTTAGACCGAATTTGATGGGTCATATTTCTCTGCTCAGTAAATCTTGAATTATCACTCCACACTGGAAAATGTAACTCAATGACCCACCGTTGCGCCAGAGCTTCTGTGGGCAGCCGGGCTCCAAGAGGCAGCTGGACATGATGTGAATTTGGTGTCTATGACAAACTCCAAGATGGAAACCGAGCAGTCAACCAGTAGCAGTAGTTCATATGCCAACATTTTTGTTTATTTGTAATGGAAAACTTTAGGAGGAAAACACAGGAGACTGGGTGCCAGGGGTGTGAGGTAGAGATTTCAATCCTGTTCAGTCACTTAGGAAAATCCAAACTGACCACGCTAAACCAGATCCAAAATCCCAGACTAATTTCCTCTCCTCTTTCCTCTGTGAGTGCTTCTGATATCGCACACGGCAAGAGCAACTGAGAACAGGGAGCCTGACTAGATGAAGTAGGAACCTTTGGGGAGGCCCAGGAGCAAAAACAAAAGGCCTGGAGCTGTAGAACATGCTAGAACATGAATGACAGTCTCTAGGGAATTAAGTAGCGTTCTCCACTCTATTCCACGGCCTTTTGCTGACTTAACTCCTAGTCTTCCTTCACGTCTCTGTTTAGGATACCACTTCCCAAGGAAAGCTTAACAGACTCAAGTTTGACTTATTACCTTTCTCTGTGCCCTGACAATTCTTGATACCCTCTCCAGAGCAGGGTTATCACACTGCATTGTAATATTTAATATTGACATCCCTGCTGGACTGCAAGCCTATTTGAACTGGGGCCATACCGCTCATGTTTACAATTGTATGCTTTTTGCTTAACACTGTGTCTAGCACACAAGAAATGCTTAATATATATGTGTTGCTTATGTTAGCCATACCCTTAATGTTTGGGATGCTCCAGATGGCTTAATAAAGTGTTTAAATGTCTTTACAATCTCAGCCCAGTCCCATGGTATTGAAATAATCTCTACCAAGCTTTGGAAAGTTCAATCAGCATCTAAGAAGCGCTTGTAAAAAGCATTTTAGTACCCAATGATGACTACACATCAACCCTCTAGTTCCTGAGCCAGATATGATGGCACGTGCCTATGGTCCCAGCTACTTGGGAGGCTGAGGCAGGAGGATTGCTTGAGCCCAGAAGTTCAAAGCTGTAGTGAGCTGTGTTTGTACCCCTGCACTCCATCCTAGGCAACATAGTGACACCCCATCTCAAAACAAAACAAACAAACAAATAACCCTGGTTTTAAGAAACCAATGAAGATAAGCATGAAAATACACACTAGCCTATAAATGTATATGCTAAAAGAGAATGGAAATTGAAACAATGGATCTAATGAAAATCAGGTATGGTTTTGAAATTTTGTTAATGTTCTTCTTTTTTCACCAGTCTATTCACTTCAGTTTGATTTTCATGGAAATTCAGATCTAAGAGAGAATTTTGAGTTCTTGTCTACACAGATGGTAACCAGAAACTTCTAAGACATATTCTCAGTGTAATTTTCAGCCCGTAATGATGAGGGTGGTCTGTCTACATTGTAAGAAGATTAAACTGACAGATCTATGATCTTGTATGTATAGATGGACAATGACCTAAAAGCTATGCTTAAAATTGCCCCTGGAGCCATTTTACTCCTGAATCTGTTGGTTTCTATGGTAGAATATTCAGTTCTATGCTGTCAAAAAGGTGAACAATAAAATCTAGGAGAAATCTGTCATGGGTAGAAGTGGGTGGAACACATTTAATCCACCAGATAAAATGCTTCCGGTCTAAAAGCTGCTGAAAGATACTTGAAAGTCTAGATGTTGGGTGATCTTATCCAGATAGCATTGTAAGATATATAAAATATTTGAAGTAAAGTCATATTACCAGGAGAAAAATCATTTTCACTGTTTCTGGAAGAACTCTTTCTGTCTACACTTTACCCACTACAAATGTTGAGATGTTCTGAAGGACTATCTTGCACCTTTAGTAATTAATATCATTTAAAAATTAATCTCCTTTAAAATGAGATTTTCCATAAATGCTAGATGTCCATCGTTGCCCAATTTCAAAGGAAAAATCTATGTGATAATCTGACATATTGGTCAAATATTTTATTCTGGGGGATATGGTGGGTAGCAAGAGGTGGTTGTGGATTGTAGGGAGTGTTGACTTCAAAATATATATTAGCATTTCCATTATTTTAAAAGACTTTTTAAAAGACTAACAATATAACATATGGACAAAGGGATACATTCCTTAGAAAAATTTTAATGGTAACACGAAACCACAGTAAGCAGTGAAGGAGAGGAGAGGAGAAAAAAGATGTAAACTATTTACTTCCCCTTAGAGGCTAGAATGCAGTTGTTTTCTGTTAAACTTAGAATATGTTTATGCGTAACTGACTCAATTATAAAATGAAAGCTAAGCAACTGTTGGAATTTGTGATTACACTATGTAAATGTTACATACCTTGGCAATGTAAAATAATAATAACATAATTTTTTAAATAGAGAAGAGACTGTAAGAAAAAAAGTAAGTGTACAAATTTCCCTATGCTTTATAGCAGGGATTCAGATAATATCTAGTGATAATATCTGTAGTTAAAACAACAACAAGCCCAGCCTTTTAGTTTTTTTTCATAATTTTAACTTTTAAAAACCCATATCTCATTGTAAAGAAACGTTTATCTAGTTCATCAACTTCTATCATTGAAGCTGTTTCTCTTTGCTAAATTATTGTAAGTAATATTTCTAAATATTAGACTACATTTATAAAACTATTTCTACCTATCCATCTATCTATTCTTATATTTTTAGAGATATCCAGAATTTTGTTCACCAAATGTTAACAATTTATTTCTGAGTGCTAGATATAGGTGATTTTTAAAAAATGTTCTTTATACTTATATGTTTAACTTTTTAAAAGAGTCAATGACTTTTTTTTTTAATTATTATTTTTTTTTTTGAGACGGAGTCTCGCTGTGTCACCCAGGCTGGAGTGCAACAGCGCAATCTCAGCTCACTGCAACCTCTGCCTCCCAGGTTCAAGTGATTCTCCTGCCTCAGCCTCCTGAGTAGCTGGGATTACAGATGTGCACCACCACGCCTGGCTAATTTTTGTATTTTTAGTAGAGATGGGGTTTCACCATGTTGGTCAAGCTGGTCTTCAATTCCTGACCTCGTGATCTGCCCAGCTCAGCCTCCCAAAGTGCTAGGATTACAGGCGTGAGCCACTGTGCCAGGCCAAGAGTCAACAACATTTTAATAAAAGAGATAGATGTTTATAGAGAGAGCTAGTTGAACCTCTCTCTCTTTATTTCTATGATTTCCTTTTTTTCTTTCAAAGGTTTAACAATTAATTTTTTAAAACATTGGTTCAGGTGTGGCACACCGACCTCTCTTGTTGGCCAGAACTTATAGGGGGAAGTTTCAATAAAACTATTCAGTCTAAAATCACCAACAGCTGACAACTTTGTGGCACATCGCCCAATTCTGGGAGACAGTGCCAACCCTTGGACAGGTCTATATTATCTTGGGCACAAGACTGCTTGCTAAGTTAAAGTTATATATTGAAGAGAAATCAGATATTTTTATTTCTAGAATTTTCTGTTTGATGAGGTACTGTTGGCTATCTTTTGTTTATCTTTTATTTGGGCCAGTGCCTAGGCCCAAAAGAGGTTGTTTGGTGAATGATAATGGGTAAATGGGATGAAGGGAAACTTTCTAGAATTTCTAGAATCATATCTTGTCTGAACAAGATATGAATTGATCAGTTCACTTGTCAAACAAGAAAGACATTTGTGTCTATCCACAAATTTTATTCTTCAGCTGAATTCAGAATATAGTGATTTTTCATAAGAAATGACAAAATTTAATAAGTTATGCATTTGTTAAAAAATACTAACTTGTCTAGCATAATCCTGAAATGTCAAACATATTCTATAATTGTTTTATGAGTGAATGCTAACACTCACTGTAAATGAGGCATTGATACTTCCTTGTATAAAAATATTTTAAATTTCTAAAATTTCTCGTTTTACCATCTCCTTTTCAAACTTCCTCCCCAAATCTTCAAACAACTTTTTCTACTTCACTTGAAGAGAATTAGGTATGGTTTTCATTCATGGCATTTTTCTATTATATTTCTACACTCTACGTTCTATTTGGCAATATAGTTAGTTGCTTCTATCTCCCTGGCTAAATCATGTGTTCTTTGAAAGAAGAAACTATGCTTTAGTTTATCCCTGCCTCTCCACTGTAACTGGTTTAGTACTTTACATGTAGAAGCTCAGTACTCAAGTCAATAATGTGGACTTGCCTTAAGATGAATTGGTGAATAGGTCTGCAGAAAAATGATTTCTCTGTGGGTCACCCTGCCCACCCCAACTGTCCCTCCACATGTCTCCTTAAAATACAAAATTACTGGAAGCTTGGGAAAGATGTATGCTTCTATATGTACTTACATATCATCTCAAAAAGAAAATTTCTGTAATTTTTATCTAAAAGATGCCTATGAGAACAAAGCCAAACAAGTAGCTAAGGCCCTAAGCACTCAATGGGAATAATAAAATATCTCGATATTTACATGGTTCATTTTGACTGTACCCACAGGGCAGCAAACATCTGCATGACAAGTAAAAAATTCAGCCTGTTAGATGACTGGTTGTGAAGAGCCAAACATTGGGTATCATGTCATCCACGTGTCTGGTTGATTGAATATGAATTGCCCCCTTTTTATCCAGATGGCTTCAGCAATAGATAAAGCATGGAGACTTTTCCACATTTTACATGGTGCTTGGTGTTGTAGAATTCAGCCTTTGTGTGTTCTTTTCCCCTGTCTTGCTATTGCCTGGATCTCATTAGGAACCATTAGTGATGTAATACTAAACCTATGGAATCTTAAACACGCTTTTAAAATCCTGTGGAATAAAGATGTCTCCTACCAAACCAAAAATGCAGTGGGAATAGACAAAGTTACATTTCTTTAAGAAAAAATGACTCATTTCATAGTTCCCAAACTGTTTTGACTGAAGCTTCTCAAAATAAACTTTCTGGAATATGGAGCCTTTGATGTCTGACTTTGAAAAAAAATATCATTTCTCAAAGATACCATTCAATCCTTTTGGGGTGTTCATGTATTTTTGCAGATTAACTTACTTTTATTTCAACAAGTGAATGACACAATATTAAATAGTCATCTGACAAAGAAAGAAAAGTATGTTTGAAGTGGTCTTAACTCCTACACAAACCAAATATAAAGAACATGCCGTATGATTTTTTAAATTGCCACAAAAATAGAATTTTCAGAACATTACCAGAAGGGGGATTTGGTCCATTAAGAATAACAAAACAGTTTAGATGTCATGAAAGTAGAAGATTAGGAGTGCCGTTAAGCTTACTAATGAGATTTTTGATTCATATGCTATTTCCTAGGCTAGGCAACATTTTTAATTTTTCAGTCTTGAACCTTAATCCTTGAAGGGTAATTCAAGTTTCAGAACTTACATATTGCAATTTGTTTGGGGTGGCAATTTGCCATTGATTTGCTCTGGGCTCTTTTGCTCTCTTTCAGCTGGGGGACTCAAAGGTGGTCATTTATTAAGTCCAGGTCTACACATGACCACTGAAACAACTGGATTCCAATCAAATCTTCTAAAAAATCCAAACAACCATTTTTGTGCAGTTGATCAGATTGATTTAAGACATCAATTGCTCTATTCAAATAACAGTGAATGAAATAATTATATAACTGGACAATCCTTCTTTTCTTCCTCTTCTTCTTCTTCTTCTTCTTCTTCTTCTTCTTCTTCTTCTTCTTCTTCTTCTTCTTCTTCTTCTTCTTCTTCTTCTTCTTCTTCTTCTTCTTCTTCTTCTTTTCTTCTTCTTCTTCTTCTTCTTCCTCTTCCTCTTCTGTTTCTCTTTGGAGTGGTGGAAGGATTGGTTAAGATCTGCATTCTAGCTTCAACTCTTCCACCTCTATCTGATGCTTGAAAAGTTTCTCTTAACCTTTCAGGCCTCATTTTTCTTATCTATAAATGGAGAGAACAAACGCTCACCTTGTGCTATGTTTGGGATGTTAAATAGATGTTGTGGCATTTGATACACAATTGGCCTACAATAAATGTAATTTTTTCCCAATTTCCCCTCAATTGTACATATGGAGTTTTCTGCCTTTTTTCATTTTCCATTGTGATGATAACTTCTCAACAGAGGGTTAAAAGAATATTTGACACTCATTATATTACACCGTTAAAAAATATTAGAACTAGAGATATGCCTCACTTGGTCACATCTGAGCTCCAGGGCCTGATGTCTGCGACGATGGCAAGAAGAGATTGTTGTTGGAATTTGTGTTATTCTCTGAGGCTTTAAAAATACTACTTTTCCTTCAGAGGCTTTTAAATATCTATTATGCAGTAACATCTCTAAACTACTCTTGAACCTATGCACATTTTTAGCCTGGTACCAGTATTGAAAGTAATATATTCCAAGTGTTTAATACTTATAATGCAAAGAGGTTTTTCTATTATTCGACCTAAAATGATCACTTCAAAGCTTTAAGATTTAGATAAAGTGGGGAGAAAGGGGGATAGAAAAAGGAGCATGGGAAAAGGGGTAAAGTAATTAACACTTATAAGATGATGGCCAAGTTTATTAGAAAATAGATGGAGTCATACATTTCGGTAGACCTGAACTTCACTTCCAGCTCTGTCTCATTCTAGGGCATAGAGTTGTTAAGAGAATGTAATGTACCTGCATTAAAATAAATTTGCTTTGTTAACTATAAATTTAAGTTTGGATTTCCTCTTTCCAAGCATTTATTTTAAAAAGTGATTAGGGTAATTTAAGGTCTTTAAATTGCTATAAAATATCTGAGCATTAAAGGGGGGTGAGAAAAATTAGCATTTTAAAATTCTCTATATAAGGATAATTTTATAGTCTAACTTTTGGATTTATAGATATCTTATGTATATTCTCCCAGAAAAAATGTGAAGATTTTCCTTTTGGTGAAGTCATTTAGACTTCATTGTTGGTTGGTATAATCTACAAAATTATATTCAATTATGCAATTAATTTAAAATATTGCATCACATAATAACCCAAGGTCATTTTATATATTTACAATAAAAAATTGTTTTGACCCTTCCCGTAGATTAACCTTCCAAATGATTTATTGGTCATTAATAGCTCAATTTTTAGACCCAGGGGTCAGAGTTCAGGGCATGGCAACTGAGAACAGATCCCTGTACAGACTAACCAGAGGAGCCTCGGGTATGCCGGGGAGAAATACATGCACGTTTCTCAATGTCTCAGGCTATCTTTTCCTTCAGTTTCATAAACACCATCTTAATTCGGGTTTCAAGAATCTCCAAACTTACCTACACACTCTAGTTTAGCCCTTTCAAGTATCATTCCATCCTATAAACTGATTTTAAATCTTCCCAAACTACTGTTTATATAAAAAAAATCTTAGTGCCAAAAATCTTCCCAAAGTACTATTTACTTTAAAAATTTTAAATTAAAGAGATGTGAACAAAACTAGCATTTTTAAATTCTCTGTATAAGGATAATTTTATTACTCTATTGTCTGCTCCAAAGAATAAAGTATAAAACTGATATCCAAGGACCTGGTCAATATTCCTGCTTTCTCCCACCCTCCCAGGCAGGTTTTTGAATGTACTCTCCCACGACCACAGCTGCCCATGACCACAACTGATGTATTGCTGTTCTGCTGACGTTGCTCCTTCCTCATGTTTGAAATATTCTCACACCTCCTTTCTAGTTATCCAAATCTTAACTCTTTAAGTGCCAATCATCTTTCTGAAGCATCTCGTAAGTACTCCAACCCACCTAATCAACACACACCAGAGCTTTTCTAGTCTATTCTTCAAATTTTTACAGTTTAGAAGATCCAACCTGCAGAGTTTGTGACTTGCCTGAGGTCACAAAGGAAGTTAGTAGTGTCACCATGACTTAAAATTGAGGTCTTTTACCACCAATACTGTTGCCTGGATTCCCTAATCAGGATAACAGGCATTTTACTGATAATATTGGTTTTGTATTGTTGGTTCATTGTTCCTAAGTATGAAACCTGGATATGCCCAAATTGTTCCTGGATTATTCTTTCATTTCAGATCCAAATAAAATAATTGGGGCCTTCATCTCAATATTTCAGAGACTCCCCAAGAAAGAGATAAGGTGGTGGGATGCCTTATATTTTTGTCACCTCCTGCTCCAAATTCTGGTCACACATTTACAGCCTCAGTCCAACCTCTACCGGCTTAAGTCTGAGCATGGAAAAGTTCTTTTTTTCTTCATTCCCACAAAGCTGCTGCATTTAACAGAGTTTGATGAATGGTTTATGGTGATAGAAGGGCATTAAAGTGCAGCCCACACTGGATCCCAGCTCAAAATTAAATATTTTAATTTGAGAAAAACAAATAGCTCTTTAGCTCTTTGCCTTAATTCTCTCCCATGTGATTTTGGGGTGGACAGGACCATTCAACATTTACAACCACAAAGCAAGGTCAGGATATTTATGTAAACAAAATATAATAGTTATCTACCCTGGGCTTATGCCTTTAGTAACTCTAAGAAGCAACAGAAGTTTTGACATTATTTTTTCTTTAACTTGGCCCAGGTTGAAATCTTAGGCAGATCTCCCTATCTCAATGGATCAGGACAATGGCAGGAGTCAACGGGTGTTCATTTGCTACATTCTTAGTTGGGAAAATGAATCCAGCACTATTTTCCAGAACGTAGTGAGATTAGGAAGAGAGTAAAAGCAGAAAACGGGCATTTTTTGCCATTTGCTGAGCTTTTTCTCCATACCAGGTTCTATACTGTCATACACATTACCCCATTTCATTCTCACAACAACCATGCAAGGTAGGCATTCTCCACTTTTCAATGGAGCAAATAAACAATTTGCCAAAGTCAACCAGCAAGAAAGTGGCACAATCCAGAATTCAAACCCGGATCTGCCTGACTTTAAATACCTTTCAGGACTTGGCCAGATGACAATGGCAATGACCCAGGCACAGGAAAGAGTGAGGACCATATCAGATCACATGATATTCCAAATTTATCAGAGTGCTGGGAGTCAGAATAAATAGAAATGTCAGTCAAAGGTGTTATTTGGGGAAAGCGATGGAAGGTCCATGATGGACTGAGGTTCAGATAGAGGAGATGACTTTCCTTTCATTCATTCTTCTGTTTAAATCTACCGGATTTAACACAAACTCTGAGGACCTTCTCCAGAATCTGAATTGCGTATCCCCAGGTCACTTAGTTTTTATAACCCAACAAGGGCAACATATTTAATAGACTATCACCAAAAGCCTTTCTGAGAAGCTTGTATTTATTCATCTTGCCTGAGACTGGGCAAAGGGGGCAGGTGTCTGGTTTTTGTTACTGCATAGAAATACAGCTTCGGTTTCGTTGATGTGAACGAATAAGCACTGCATGTGAACTGAAATCACACTATGTCTAAACAGAGGACTCTGTGGCACTTTTCTTACTAAAAAGTTGTTAAGTTTGGCAATCCTCACTCTGTTCCAGTCAAACATTTTCTTAACCATATTAGGTTATATGGAAATAAGCCAATGTCGTGGCTGGTGTATGAGTAGGTCTTCTGCACCGAGGCAGTTTTCTTGAGAGCATTTTCTCGCTGGTTTAAAAGGAATAGAGACAAATGTGGCTCAGAGTATATTTTTAAATATGGCTGGAAAGAAAAATAAAAATTCACTGATCCAAAAAGAATTCAGAATTGCAGCTAGACCAAAGTCAGATTTTTAAGCTAGAAGACTTAGAGAGATTTGGATATTTGCTTACTTCTTACTGAAAGACTCTATCTATTTTTTAAAAGCCCAGCCAACCTTAACACAGATATGAGGAAATCAGAACAAAATTGCATCATCTGTTCCATAATTGTCCAATGTTGTTCTCGTTGCTTAATCTCGTGGGTTAGAAAACCAGCATTTAAGCTCTGGATTCACTACATTCTGAGTAATCCTAGACACTGGGCTTAATTTCATTGTTTGTCAAATGGGGGATGATATACTACCTATATCATAGGATTCTTAGGAAAATCCAATGAGATAATGCATGATTCAACTATTACCAAAAAAGCGTATTATGGGCCTTCTGTCTTTCAAACTACAACACTTGAAGAAAAGTAGCAGCAGAAAAAATAGCTTTTTTTCTGCTATTACTGTAACTCTGATACAGTTATCTGCTTTTCATTTAGATTTATCTTATTCTGCTTTGACAGCTAATAATTATTCATTCATATATCCATTCCTTTATTCAGAATATTGAGTTACTCAGAATATTAGCAAGTGCCAAGCTCTCAATTAGGAGCTCTTAATTCTCATCTTTGCAAATAGATGATAAATCTATAAAGCTCCCCCCCAACTTATCGTTACTCTTTTGAAATATTTTTATTTCAAGATACATGTTGGCCATTCATTCATTCCATGTATATTTATTGAGTGACTACTAAATGGCAGGCAACTGCAAAGTGCTGAGGAATCATTAGTAAACACAATAGATACATCCTCATGGAGATTTCAGTCTAGTAGAAAACACAGATATTAAATACATAAGTACTCAAACATAAATATCATTGAGAATTGTGATTGTGCATGAAGACAAAGAGCAGAGAATTATAACAGGGAATGACATGGAAGTAAAATCTTAAAAATCTATATGTCTAATGCAACAAATTTTAATTTACAATACCTTGGCAATAAATGGATAGGATACTTGAAAACGTTATCATCTAATTGTACTGTAACACAAAAATTGGTGTTTTCAGGGTGTCGCAATTATTTAATACTATTCCAATTTTTACTTTGTGGGTTTAAGAAAGGCTAAGAATTATCTAAGTAAGAAGTATGCCTTTGTCATTAGGTAATGGTGAGGGACTCATTTCTGGTCTCTGTGGCCAGTAAGCTCTAGATCCATGCAAGAAATTGAAAGCAAGCTTGTGTGACTGGATCACAAGAGAGAGGCACGAGAGGCACAAGAGGAAGCTGGAGAGGCAGGCTGGGCTAGATCATACATGACATTGTAGGCCACGGGAAGAGTTGGATCTGTATTCTAGATGCACTATAAAGCTACTGAAATGTTTTAAGCAGGGCAGTGACATGATTAGATTTATGTTTTTAAAAAGGTAATTGTTTGCAGATGGCTGGAAGATTAGAACAGAAAGACCAGTTGGGAGGCTCTCGGAAGGGTCCAGATGAGATGATGGTGGCTTGGATTTGAGTGACAGCAACAATAATGAAGATAAATGGACCATTTTCAGCAAATATCCTGAAGGGAGAATCACCTGGATTTAGTCATTTACTGTAGAGGGAGTAATGGTAGATGAGGAAGGAGGAAGTGTAGGAAATGATTCCCAAGTTCAGAGCTTAAGCAACCAGGTAAATATTGGTGTCATTTGCTAAGATGGGAAAAACTTGGGAAACATGGACTATGTTCAGTTCTATCCTGTTTGCTGAGGGGGAAAAAAAAAACAAAAAACATGGCGGGGGAGTAGTGGTGGAACTTTTTGTGATTTACAGAGAGGAAACAAAATTATAAAGCTTAACACCCGTCTTCAGAATGCTTGCACCCTAAGCATTAAATCCACTGTTGTTATTTCCTTAACAGACTTTCTCAAACCACCAGAGGCTCTACTATGATGTGGGTTATCTCACTCCTAGAATTTATTCTCTCTTCACCCTTCCTCTGTGTGTGTCTACATATAACGCAATTGATTTTAATAATTTAATTTGCTACACCTTTGGATTATCTCATTTATCAAGGCATCAGTCGATCTTAAAAACTAGATCTTTAATTTCTTTAATTTTTTAAGTTCAGGGGTACATGTGCAGGATGTGCAGGTTTGTTACACAGGTAAATGTGTGTCATGAGGGTTTGTTATACAGATTATTTCATCACCCAGGTATTAAGCCTAGTACCCATTAGTTGTTTTTCCTAATCCCTTCTCCCCTCCCACCCTCAACCCTCCAATAGGCCCCAGTGTGTGTTGTTCCCCTCTATGTGTCCATGTGTTCTCATCATTTAGCTCCCACTTATAAGTGAGAACAAGCAGTCTTCAGTTTTCTGTTCCTGCATTAGTTTGCTAAGGATAATGGCCACCAACTCCATCCATGTCCTTGCGAAGGATATGATCTCAAACCAGATCTTTAAAGGCAATATTTTTTTGAGGGGGGTGCTTCTATAATATTGGCAGTGAATAATGACAATAGAAGTCTTTACCATTTTGTCTTCCTGTTATTTGCTGTAACTCAACTACAAATGTTCCAACTTCTCCAGTGGTGTATGTGGAAACAAGGAGAATTCACAGAAAGAAAGTGTGATCAATTTGATTCCCCTGAGAGCCATTGGTAGAGTACTAAGCTCTACATTACTTAGTAATGCAAAAACAAAGTGATATTTAGTGATCAAGATTTATGTACAAAAATGTCCATCACAGCACTACTTATAATAGCCCAAACCTGAAATACTCTCAGTGTCCAGTGATAAGGGAATGATTACATATAACTGTAAAGTTATCAATCATATTTTAAAAATTGTGTAAAAATATGTATAATATGATAAGTGAAAAAACTGAGTGCATAACATCACATTTGTTTTTAAAATAAATCTTATGTTTGTTGAAAAGAAAGACTGGAAGGAAATATATTGAAACTTTAAAGTAATCTCATGGTGGGAAGGATGAAAAAGAGACTTTATAATTATTTTCTGCATAATTTCTTTCTTTCTTTTTTTTTTGAAACGGAGTCTCGCTCTGTTGCCCAGGCTGGAGTGCGGTGGCATGATCTCGGCTCACTGCAACCTCCACCTCCTAGGTTCAAGCAATTCTCTGCCTCAGCCTCCTGAGTAGCTGGGATTACAGGTGCCCATCACCAAGCCTGGCTAATTTTTTTGTATTTTTAGTAGAGACGGGGGTTTCACCATCTTGGCCAGGCTGGTCTTGAACTCCTGACCTTGTGATTCACCTGCCTTGGCCTCCCAAAGTGTTGCGATTACAGGCATGAGCCACTGCACCTGGCTTCTGCATAATTTCTGTATTTTCTATAATAAAATGCATATTTGCATACTTTCTATAATAAAATGTATATCTATATAGCACTCAAAGATGGCATAACTTCTACAGATTTGATGATTTTTGTTAGTGGAAGAGATCAGAGTTATATGCGAGTTACCGGCAGCGAATCCATAGGGGTCCACAGCAACTTCAGTCCTTGCCTCCTCAGAAGAAAGAATTCAACTGAGGGGCATGTAAAGCAGAAAAAGAGATAGAGGCAAGTTTCAGAGCAAGAGTGGAAGTTTATTTTAAAAAGCTTTAGAACAGGAAAGAAAGGTGCATTTGGAAGAGATTCAAGCAGGCACGTGAGTGTTAAAGAGAGAAGGTCAAGTGTCCTGTTTAACCGTGATCCCAGGACTTTTATAAGCTTGCCTTTTCCCCATGATCTTCCTTAAGGTGGGCATGCGCAGAGCCCTTCTTACTCTTGAGAAATGCGCACATGCAGTGATTTTAGGGAGTTAGACACATGCCCATCTGCGGTTTTCTTCCTTCTTCCGGTAGAGAGTACCCAGGAGCTCTTAGTTCGTCATTTTTGTCTCCTAATATGCATTTCCAGGAAGCTGTTTCTCTCTGGGGTCTGCATTCAGTTAACACTTTAAATATTAACAGGTATGGACCATCAGGAGATTGTCTCTTTCTGGCTGCTGTGAATTATCATTTTTAGAGAGGCAAAGGGATAATTGCCAAACATCACCTGACATTTCTAGTGGGTGGTGGGAGAGCCCTCTCCTGCTCCCCGCTCATAACTGACTACATGTAACAATTTGGGACCTTTTTCAGTAGAATGGAATAGAAATAAAAGCGGTCCTGAAAACCAGCAATGAATAATTGTGAAGTACTGCCTGAGAAACTGTGGGGTATAAAGTGGTGTGAAAATGTGATTGCTCATTCATGGATCTTATGATCAAGTTCCCACACTCCTGGATTTCCCTTGTTTGGGTTCAAGCAGCCTAAGAACATAGTAAGGGCAGTTTTGATTTTCGTCTCTGAGGTTTTTCTTTTAAGCCACATCAGGAAATGAAGGAACACAGACAGCGGGAGAAATACACTCACAAAACAACCTAAGTATCTGTGCAGCCTCAATATCATTTAAATTCTGGCTAAGTTTAAGGTTTTTCCTTTTTTTGTTTCCTCCTTCGCTCTTCTAGTGTATTCCACATAATGTAGTTATAGCTCTGCTCAAGGTTCTGGAATGGCATTTGTGTGTAAGCTTAGTTATTTTAAGTCATTCACAGTTGTTTTTTAACCCTTTAAAAGTCATTTGTCACAATCACCTCTTTATATGCCAGATATATAAGAATTATTGTCTTGTCTCTGGACAGTATGTTTTAGAACTTTTCCTTATGAAGCTGCAAGACATGTTTTATACTTAAGCTTATCAGCTCTATTTAGCCTATAATTGTGTCTGCATAATGCCAGAATTGTCATTTCAACAGAGACTGAGAGCTCCCCAACAGTTATTTGGTGGCAACTGCCAAAAATTTTTATTGAATTAATTTATCTTTTTCACTTAATTCAATCCACTTAGCTATAAATGTTGAACCCAGTGAAACTTCTGGTTTTTGGGGGATTTTTTTGGCATATGAATGGAAGCATTGCTATGTTTAAAAATACTATCCTTTGGAGATAAACATTATGGGATGTTCAATATGAAATGTTTTATCAGTGTGGAAATGGGTTTCATTAACCCATCTGTATCTGCACGTCATCCTTCATCTGGTTAAAATTCCACATTTTAAAAAGATAGCAGCTTGGGTTTAATTTTGTGGCCATATAAGGCTGAAGTTTGATACTGTCCACATTACCATCAACCAGCTAATGTATTACCAATAAAAACATCAGTACTATTCTTCCGTGAGATTCTCATTGTCCACCTTGTATGAGTTTTCAGTGTAGCCCTGGGAAGAAGGGCACTGGAGAATGATGTTTTCATCAAGATTTAGAAGTGAAAGAGATTGAGCTTCTGGAGACCTCATTTATTCACTTAACCCACATTTATTGAGAAACTGCTATGTGCTCAGAGCTATGCTAGACACTGGGGATACAGAAATGAATATGACATAAGTAATTTAATATTTATTTGCCCACTAGAGTGTTAGCCCTCTGAGGACAGTGATCTTGTCTCTCTCCATCTCTGCTGTCTCCTTAGCAACTCCCATTTAATAACTGGAAATAGAATCCCAAGGTGGGCCTAACTTTTTGTCTCATGAGATACGAATAGTAGAAGAGAAAATCTCAAACTTTTCCCCCATATGAGGAATGATATTCACAGAAAAGACCCACTTAGAGGAAGACAAATAGGCCTTTTTCTTCCACTGAAGAAAGATGCCTAGAATCCAGTTGAATGGGTTTATATGGATAGCTTTGAATCCTTCCTAATATTTTAAAAAGTAAATCACATGAAACCTCACATTTTGATGTCACATCGGAGTAGCAACAATACTGTGATGAGAACCCCACATAGAAAGCTGCTGTGGTGGGCCACCATACCTGACGGAAGATCTATTTTGATGTTCAAATGCTTTGAGATTAGGACGGTTGCTTGAAGTATTTATCGCTTGTTATACTTTCTTTGCTGTGTAATTACTGCAAAGACAGGCCAGATTGCAAGGGCCACAAAGGATCAGTTCTTGAGATAATTATTTGAAAACTGTTTAGCCCATGATAGCAGTTAGAAATCAAGCAGTAGGCCAGGCGCGGTGGCTCACGCCTGTAATCCCAGCACTTTGGGAGGCCGAGACGGGCAGATCATGAGGTCAGGAGATTGAGACCATCCTGGCTAACACGGTGAAACCCCATCTCTACTAAAAATACAAACAGTTAGCCAGGCGTGGTGGCGGGTGCCTGTAGTCCCAGCTACTCAGGAGGCTGAGGCAGGAGAATGGTGTGAACCCCGGAGGTGGAGCTTGCAGTGAGCCAAGATGGTGCCACTGCACTCCAGCCTGGGCGATAGAGCGAGACTCCATCTCAAAAAAAAAAAAAAAAAAAAAAAAATCAAGCAGTAGATTCTTCCGATGTCTAAAAGCAGATGTAGTGATTGATTTATCCTAAAATAAAAAAGAACCAGCTCCTGCTTAATGAACTCGGTTGTTAACTAATCAAACACAGGCAGAATGGTGGTCTACAAAAAGAACAGATTTGGGGAACCAGCTCCTCCCATAACTAGCTAAGAAGCCTTGGGTAAACCATTTAACCTCTCTAGGCCTTTCTAGGTCTTATTTATAAAATGTTGCCAATAATGCTTGTCTTACCTCCAGGGTTGCTATGAAAATCATTTAAGAATAGGGATATGAAAGCCCTGTTTACTGTAAAAGTGCTATGTATTTGCATTCTTAACCCATTTGTGATGTCACTAGGCACTTGGAAATCAGCCCACAAATGGCTGATCTGATTGATGATAGAAGCATAATTGCCCTGTGACCAACCCACTTCATCCCTACCAAACATTCCAGACATTTCAGTGCAGGAATAAGGTCTATGGGAAAAAGTCAAAAGGAGACTGATCAGAGGAATTCCACTGGCCCTTCCCAGGGCCCTGTGCACAAAATGGTCCCCTGTGCATTGTTATTTTGCTGTGTTTGCCGATGTCCACAACTTCCTAGACATTAGCAGATGGATATCTGGGTGATGATGAACAGACAGAGTGAGTGTGATATTTTACCAGTTTTCTAGTGCAAAGGCCTCTGTATCTAATCTATGGGCTTGCAGCCTTCACTAGTTACTCTTTCAGTTGAATGTGCAAAGAGATAAAGTACTGCCTGCCTTTCTTTAAAATGCTGAGGAATGACATCTAGTGAATTTTTTTAAGGCTACAGATACTGATGGTTTTGCTTTTGGTTGCAAGGGTAGACAAGGTGATTCTAGATCCTGACCTGAGCCCTGTGTCCTGCTGCTGCCCAGATTCTCTCTGTCAGCGTTTCATGCTTGCCACCGACTGAGCTCAAGGCTCTGGATTAGGTCTTACCCCACAGCTCTGTGGCAAAGAGGAGAGGTGGGCAATGCCAGTTGGTTAGAACGTGGGAAAGAGGAACAGGATATTTCCACTTAGGGTGTTATTTTGCTTTGTTTTTTGCTTACCTTAAGCAACTGGCCATAAAGGAAATATATGGCCCTGTCCTTAGGTGGTTAGATTTCAATCAGTAGTTTAACATTAGAAAAAGTTTTAAGCATACTTTAAACAAACAAGAACATATTAGAAATAGGAACATGAAATGTATTTATTACATCAATAAAGTGTGCCTAAATTTTTCAGAGTTGACTTAACTGCATAATAGATAATCTGATCGCTTTGATAACGTGTAGCCTGAACTAGAAGGTATTGACTTGAGACACTCCTTCTTTGTGAATATCAAAAATTTCTAAGTACAACCTTTATTGATAAGACTGTCAAAAATTGAGTATAATAGAATTAAATTGGTTCAATTCTGTCAAACTGGAAATTATTAAATTTACCCTATATGCTGGAGGCTGTGCTAAATTCTACAGATAACAGATAAATGAGGCTGGGCAAGGTGGCTCACACCTGTAATCCCAGAAATTTGGGAGGCCGAGTCGGGCGGATCATCTGAGTTAGGAGTTCGAGACCAGCCTGGCCAACATGGTGAAACCCCGTCTCTACTAAAAATACAAAAATTAGCTAGGTGTGGTGGTGGGCGCCTGTAATCCCAGCTACTCAGGAAGCTGAAGCAGGAGAATCACTTGAACCTGGGAGGCAGAGGTTGAATTGGTAAGCTGAGATCATGCTACTGTACTCCGGCCTGGTGACAGAGTGAGACTTCATCTCAAAAAAAAAAAAAAAAAAAAAGATAAATGATATGACTCTTACCTTTGCACAGATGTCCATACTGTTTCCTCAGCTTTGCCTCCTCAACCATGAGGGTTCTAATCTTCATAGTTGCTTCTCTTCGACAAGCTCTATTTATTTAGGAAGCCACACACAGGCACATAGGTAGAAGAAGAGAACCGGAAGACTGTATCCATTGGAAAATTTAATATACATAAAAATTTAGTGCACCATTTCTTACCACTTGCTGAAACCTAGGTGACTTAACATCACGCCTCACAAACAACAGTCAGTGCTTGTTGATAACGATGACAGTGGTAGTGGCAGTGGTGATGATTACGATGATTAAGACAAGAGAAACAACTGCCACTGCCTTTCCACAAACTTTGGACTTTTTATTATCTACACTAGGTCTTTCATGATGAGTGGTAGTTATACCCAGTTTAAACTTCAGGTACACCATGACTCTGTGAAGAGAGATACATTTTTCTCGTATGCCTGTAGCCACGGGAAACTTATCAAACACTGACGTCAGCTACTTTCCCATGAGAAGTTCAGAAATTTCATAAGACCACAAATGACTTTCTCTTTCCTATTTGCTTCAGACAAGTACAGAACTCTTTATGAAGCTTAAAAATAAACATTTGACCTTCATGGATACATTCTCAATGCTTCTCCAATCAGAAATCATCTTGCCTGTAAAAATCCACCCTCATTCTTCTATTAACAATTGAAAGATCTCGGATGATGCAAATAGCATCGCAGATTACTCTTCATTAAATGATTGTCCAAGAGAAAGGAGAAAAGGCACCTGTGATTAGGCACCATTTTAAGATCTCAAAGCCCATCTTTTGTACTATTATAGAACAGGATAAGATCTGGTGGGGTTTTTTTTCATAGTATTACAAAATTGGCTCCTCTGAGAACATACATCTAAGCTATATCCTTTGCACTCCATAAAATTTTAAGAAGAACTCAGCAAAATTTCCCTGGGTAGCTTCCTAGTCTTGGGACCTGATGGTATAGAAATAAGCTAGGAATTGAGTCATTCTACTTTCTAGATGCAGAATAACAAAGAAGAAGGCAGAGAAAGGAGCTGATAATATTCATGAAGGGTCAACAGCACTCTAGGTTCAATGCTGGGCACTTTATGTGTTATCTCAATCATCACTCAACAACAGACTTTTTTCTTTCATTCCTTTCTTTTTTCTGAGACTGAGTCTTGCTCTGTCTCCCAAGCTGGAGTGCAATGGTGCGATCTTGGCTCACTGCAACCTCTGTCTCCCAGGTTCACACGATTCTCTTGCCTCAGCCTCCCAAGTAGATGGGATTACAGGAGCACACCACCACACTGGCTAATTTTTTTTTTTTTGTATTTTTAGTAGAGACGGGGTTTCACTGTGTTGGCCAGACTGGTCTTAAACTCCTGACCCTGTGATCTGCCCGCCTTGGCCTCCCAAAGTGCTGGGATTATAGGCGTGAGCCAATGCATCCAGCCAATAACAGACTTTTTTTTTTTTTTTTTTTTTTTTTTTTTTAAGACGGTATCTCGCTCTCTCACCCAGGCTGGAGTGCTGTGGCCGGATCTCAGCTCACTGCAAGCTCCGCCTTCCGGGTTCACGCCCTTCTCTTGCCTCAGCCTCCCGGGTAGCTGGGACTACAGGCGCCGCCACCTCGCCCGGCTAGTTTTTTGTAGTTTTTAGTAGAGACAGGGTTTCACCGTGTTAGCCAGGATGGTCTCGATCTCCTGACCTCGTGATCCGCCCGTCTCGGCCTCCCCAAGTGCTGGGATTACAGGCTTGAGCCACCGCGCCCGGCCAATAACAGACTTTTAGGAAGCATATGATATATGCCAGAGAACATGCTAAATGCTTGGTATGGAGTGATTGATAAGACCATGCCCTTACCATTGGGAAGCCCATACTCATGCAATGCTACCATAGAGGCATTAACCAAGTACAATGGAAGAAGGAAAAAATCCTTCAAGGTAGTTATTACTATCCTCATTTTAAAATTGAAGTAGCTGATACCTGTTAGGTATCTTTTTTTAAAGAGTTTCTCTTAGGTTATTAAGTGTAGAGTTCTATGTGACCCCATAGTCAGTCTTACAACTCCATGCTGTTTTAATGGGAAAGATCTATTTTCAATCCAACTGAATGATTTAAAGCTTTGTCTGCAATCCAATAAATCTGTTTGCTACAGAATGCCACAAGAATTCTGACTTTCACTGAATAATTGACTTTTTCTTTAATTATAAGAACAATTTCCTTAATTTCCCACTTTAGCCTGTTTGGTAGCTAAATTCCTAACATATTATCATATTAATACATCTCGTCCCTCTTATCTACTCATTTATACAAATATCTGTATACATTTCCATATGCATAATTCCTTAATAACACAGAAAACATATCCCATAAAAATCAAGAGAATCTCATACAGACATAAACCTATACACTAAAATACAAGCATATTGTAAATGAATTTGTTCAAGATACATAGGCAAAATCTGAAATGGAAACATACAATTTTAAGAAATAAAGAGGCAACATTGTTCAAGGGCTTGATGTTCAAAAGAGCTACAAGAAATAATGTGGGGAAGGTGGGTGGTTAAAAAGTGAGGAGGAGAAACAGTGGATACTAAGCAAGGGGTTGGATGGATGGTGAAATTTCATGGCATTCTTAAGATGATAAGTAGTCCCTGTATTTGGATTGCCTTGGTATGGGCCACTTGCAAAAACATTCAATATTTCCCTTCTAAGATATGGTAAGCCAAAAAATATATATGGAAAGTTCACTAAGTCATTGGTAAATAATCCAGTGTTGACTTTTAATTTAGAAATAACTGACCAAATTGATCCCAGCCTTCCCAACTACAATTCTCCCCCTGCAGAGTACATTGATTTGTATTATCTTATTGTTTTCTCTCATTGTTTGTCTTTCTTTTTACTATTTTATTTTCCTACTGGTACAATATATGACCAGAGATAGTGAACCTTCATGATTTTATATATTTTGAGCTCATAAATTCCCTTGAGTTGTCATCTTTCCAGACTAAAGCTTCACCTTTTTCTATTCACATGTTCTAAAAATAATCTTGTTAATGATGTATAACATATAGAGAAGTGCACAATTTATAATTGTACAGAATGATGGACTTTCACAGAATGAACACAACTGAGTAGTCAGGATCCAGATCACAAAACAGAATACTACTTGCACTCAGAAGCCCCCCAAATGTTCCTTCAGAGTCATGCCTTCCCCCACCCAGCCGCTACCTCATGATAACCATTATTCTGATTTCTAACATGAAATATCAATTTTGTCTGGGCTTCGGTTTTTATATTAATGAAATCATACAGTAATTTTTTGTTGTGTTGTTTACATTATGATTCCGAGATTGATTGCCTGAACAACACTTAGATCATTCTAATTCCTATATAGGGTTTCATTGTTTACCTCCCACGATTTATCCATTTTGCTGTTGATAGACATTGAGGTTGTTTCCATTTCTTGGCTGTTACTAATAGTACTGCTATGAACATTCAAGTTCATGTCTTCTGGTGAATATATGCATGGATTTTTGTTGTATATACGCCTATGAGTAAGATCTCTGGGTCACAGGGTATACAAATATTCAGCTTTAGCACGTGCTGCCAAATCTTTTTCCCAAGTGATTTTGCCAATTTATATTCCCACAGCAGTGCATGAGCATTTCAGTTGCTCACTAACATTTTGATTTATGTCTTTTAAATTTTAGCTATTCTAGTGGCATGAGCTTTAGTCCATCATAAGTTTCAATTTGAATTTTTCTAATGATTAATGAGGTTGAGCACTTTTTCATATGCTTGTTGACTTCTTTGTCTTTTTGTTTTTGTTTTTGTTTTGAGACAAGGTCTCTCTCTGTCACAGGCTGGAGTGCACTGTCACGATCGTGGCATACTGTGGCCTTGACCTCCCTGGCTCAAGAGATCCTCCCACCTCAGCCTCCCAGGTAGCTGAGACTATAGGCATGCACCACCACACCTGGCTAATTTATTTTTTAGTTGTTGGCAATTTTAAATATCTTCTTTTGTGAAATGCCTGTTGAAATCGTTACTTATTTCTCTATTAGATCATCCATCTTTTTCTTTTTGATGTGTGGAAATTGTTTATATATTCCGGATACAAGTTCTTTGTCATCCATATTGCTAATATTATTTTCTTAATCTATGGCTTGCATCGTCACTCTTTTTATGATTTTTAGTTTTAATGCAACACAAGTTTTTTATTTTTATGTCCTGTTTACAAAATCTTTGCCTATCCCAAAATCATGGAGATTTTTTTTTTTTCTGAAAGCCCAAATGTGTAAGTTTTCACATTTAGATCTACAATCAATCTGAAAGAATTTGCGGGAATGATGCTAAATAGAGGTCAAGTTTTGATTTTCCTTTTTCCATATAGATATTCATTTAGGTGTGAGATGATGTTACTTTCCTACAGATAGGGATTGTCTTACCTTCTGGTTGTTTCGATAGAGTTGGGAAAGTTCTCTTCAGTGAAACAGGGCTGAGCTGACCTACAAACTCCTCTTCCATTTTGCATGACTCCTTCAACCTCTGGTTTGCTCCCTCTCCGTGGCTGAACTCTCCAAGGGAACTAAGGTTGTATCCAAGACCATTTATCACAGTGTAATCTGCATACAGTAAAATTTACTCTTTTCAGTGTACAGTTCTGCAAGTTTTGACGAGTGCATGTACTTACATAACAATCACCATGAATAAGATATAGCACAGCTCTGTCACCCCAGAATGGTCCTTCCCTCTTGCACTTAAAGTTGTTTTCTACTCAGCTCCACAGACTGCTAAGACTCTGCTCTGCTTCTCAGAAATGTTCCACTTAGTTTCTCTCTTGTATCCTCTTGTCCTTTGTATCTTCAGTACACCAAATTCCTTGAGGGGGAAATCACTGAATGTGAGATTACTTTTCCAGGCCTTCCTTCTCTCTAAGGTGTTGGCCCCTCAAGTCCTGGTTACCACAACGGTTCTGGGATGCCTCCAGATTAATATTGGTTTTGTGGAATATTATCCAGAGTTTCTAGTTGTTCTCAATGAAAGCACTGGACTGCCACAAGGTATTCCATTTAGGCAGATACCTACGTCAGTGTAGCTGCATTCCAAAAACTCATCAACAATCTCCTCCAAAACATTTAAAGAAAAATGTTGTATAGAACTCAAAAAAAGTAAAAGAAAATGTCAATGTTGGCAGCTATGGCTGCTTCATGTATCCAGTCATGGAAGGAGCTTCGGAATAAAACAAATCTGGGTTTTAATTCTAACTTGGTCATTTATTAACTATGTGACAATGAATCTTACTTCCAAGTGGGAATAATAAAAAACAACTAGTTTCACAGTTTTCTTGTGAAGATTAAATGAAAGAACAGATATCAAGTACCTTGCAAATAGTAGGCATTCAATAAATTATACATATTATTATGTAATATATTATCATTTCTCTTAGAGTTATAAAATGCACTCATCTCTTAGAAATAATAGAGAAGGAGTAGGGGTAGGTGGACTTGAAAAGTAATACGCTTCTCTGAGCACCCTGTTAGATGCTGAAAAGGGGGAACTTGGTTGAACTTGTTTTATTCAAAATGACATCAAGGTCATTCACATACACAATACTTTTTTTTTCGTGAAAAGATGAATCGAAGTACTGTTGCAAATCTATCCCAAATGCTTCATGTTACAGATGAAGGAATTGAGTGGTTAAATGACATTTTCAAGGGCAATTCACTTGTTAGTATTTATTTAAATGACCCAAATTCCCAAGATCATATATTTCTTTTCTTCTAACATACTCCTAGCTCCCATGTTTAACTATAAATGCAAAGCAGAGACAATTAATAATGTTTCATTATTACTGACTCATTCTGACTAAAACGTATCGATCTATTTTTAAATATTTTATTTTAATTTCCATCCCCACAAATTATGTGACTTCCTGCCAACTATGATTGAAATAGCTACTTGCCATTCCTTTCCCATTTTAAGGATTATGTCCTGTAGCTTTTCATTTTTCTGTCTGCTACTAAGAAATGATCTGCCTTATCCTGTAATGTATGAAAGGAGCTCGTGCAAGCCTGTAGAACACAGCTCTCTTGAAGTCTACCAAGCAAAAAAGGGAGTGGGGAACCTCCATCCCTCTGGGCACTGGATAAAAAGGTGACCATGTGCTTCTTTGGCACTTTCATCTCTGGGCAGGGACAGATCCTCATGCTTTCCAGCAAGGGCAGCCCAGTGGGGATCGTTTTTTGGTAAGACCCTCTGTCCAGCACATCTTTCAGCATTGTGTACTCTACGAACAGACATATGAGGCTGAATCTCACATGGACTAAGTAACTTGGAAGAGTTTCACGATCCCAGAGCACACAGCCATCTCATAAAAGCCTCACACCAGGCTTCTCAAGGGCTCTGCCTGGAACATGCTTCCCTCAGATCTTTACAGTGGGGGCTTCTTCCTAGAAATGTGTTTTTAGTCTAGATGTCTCCTGTTCAGAGAGACTATCCCTCACCAACCAACCTCCAGGGACCTTCAGTGAACTTCTTTACATCCTGCTGTTTTTATTTGCTCACCATCAGAAATGTGTGTTGTCTGAACTCCAGCAGTACATAAGCTCCATGGAAGCAGAGCCCTTGTACATCACTGTGTGCTGTGTCCTGCAGCAGAGGACTCACTCAGTGAACAAGCAAATGTGCTCCTGTATCCACCAAATACACCCAGCACGGTGGGTCAGGCCCTGGCTTTGATACTGGCCTCACCACTAGTGGGGTGAATTTGGGCAAATGACTTCAGCCAAGGAACTTCTCAGTGCTTATCCTAAGATAAGAATATGTATTTTACAAGGTTGTTACAGTCATCAAATGAAATAATGTGTGCAATGTGTTTAGCACAAGACCTATCACTGAAAAATACTTAACAAACAATAGTTATTATTATTATTTCCGTAATGAAAGCAAATCATATTATGAAAAAGTCACTGAGGAATTGTTTTATAAAAATGATAATGTTGAAATCAGAGACCCTAATTCAACCATGTAAGATAAAATTTTAAATTAATGAAAATCTGGGTCTTCTTATTAGTTATTTACAATTATTGATTTTTGTAAAGGATCCCTAATTTAACCTTTGCAATGATTCTCTGTTGAAATAAGTTATCATAACATCCTCCCCTCCTTCCCCACCACCAGCCTCTTAGTATCCATTTGGAAAATGCCATCTTTTGTTTGTTTGTTTGTTTTTTGTTTTGTTTTGTTTTGTTTTGTTTTTGAGACGGAGTCTCACTCTGTCGCCCAGGCTGGAGTGCAATGGCGCAACCTCAGCTCACTGCAAGCTCCGCCTCCTGGGTTCACGCCATTATCCTGCCTCAGCCTCCCGAGTATCTGGGACTACAGGCATGCTCCACCACGCCCAGCTACTTTTTTGGATTTTTAGTAGAGATGGGGTTTCACCATTCACAGGATGGTCTCAATCTCCTGACCTTGTGATTCACCCGCCTCAGCCTCCCAAAGTGCTGGGATTATAGGCGTGAGCCACCGTGCCCAGCCTGCCATCTTTCTGAGAATACTTGCAATAGAGATTTTAAATTAGGATATTAACCGTCTCCTGTAAATATGTGCTAGCAATGTTTTTCTAGAAATGTTTAACTAGAAAGGTGCTAGTTACAGTTGTTCATGCTACTAAATGACTTTTGCTAGAGGTTACCTGAGGGTTCTAAGAAAATCACTATACTTAGAGGACTAGAAATCTGATCAAGAGGGAAGAAATTACTTCTTTCTTTTTATTACACCTTGGTTCTCCCATAGTAAATGTTTTCATATAAAACTCATTTCTCCCCATGCCTGAGGAGATGGTTAAATCAAAGGAGCAATAACTAGGCCCTGGCTGTTTGCCACTGGCTGCAATGGGGACTCGGGGAGGAAGACAGGCTCATTTGCCTAACAGGGCCCAGCTCCCTTCCCGTCTTCCTTCATCTTGGGCCTTTTCCTTCCTTACTACCTCCGGTCTAGACTCAGCTTTCCCTGCAGAGACCTTTGGCAACTGCTTCTGAGCCAGGGCAGCCAGCATCTGTGTGTTGTGACCCAGCCAGCATCTGTGTGTCTGTTCGTAGAGTACACAATGCTGAAAGATGTGCTGGACAGAGGGTCTTACCAAAAAACGATCCCCACTGGGCTGCCCTTGCTGGAAAGCATGAGGATCTGTCCCTGCCCAGAGATGAAAGTGCCAAAGAAGCACATGGGCACTGCTTTAAGCTATGGCTTAAAGGGCTCAATTGAGGAATGGTTCACTCGGGCATCTATTTGAAGTTGCAAGGTAACTGATGGGAGAGAAAGATCTTAACACAGGGAGTGAGGTGCTTTAGTAACTCTGGCCCTTAGACCCTAAATCTGAAAATAGAAAGGAAAGAGATTATCTGAAAGCAAACTCTACTGTTAGTGATTCTGCCATTCATTTTATGTTTTCTCTTAAAAGCCTTTCTGTCTTTGTCTCACTAACAAGATAGTTCATGGACATACACAGACACTATAGACCAAAAAGTTTTCCACTTATAACATTTTCTTCTTTCACTTTGCCTTTATTCATTCTCAAATTTTAAAATAAAAATACTGAGGGGACTGCAAGCAGCAAAAAGAAACTTGGCAATTAAATGCTGTCCCCGGGTTTGTCTTAACTATACCTCTTTCTCCAGAATAATTTATTCCGAATAATTCTGAGATGGACTCTGCAATAATTGTATTTTCCTTAAAATGCAAATGCACAATAGCTATTTCTACCCCTGCTTATTTCTTCCTTTAGATTCTAACAACAGTACTTGAGGAAGAAATGATATTTGAAAATATATAGTCTGTATTAACTAAAATTCATTCAACTTAATGATGTTTCCATCCTCCTTTTATTCCAGGTATCATTGGAACATTTCAAGATCATCAAATCAAATTCCACAGGGATTGGTGATCAACCAGAAGGCTCAGACATCTGATTGCTGACCTGTGAGTAAAGTTTATGTTTTATTAATACTTTGGGCTCTGCTCTTTGGAATTACCCAGTCTCTGTGCCTGGTATTCTAAATTCTTACATCTCAAGATGCACTGTGAGAGACCAGTTTTTCTGCTATGGCCCTCCTACTTTACTTACGAGTTAATTAATCAGTTAGAATCCATCAAGTTTTGAAGGATCTATCAAGTCTTGTATCCTGTTTTGTAATCAGATTTTTTTTTTGCTTTATTGTTAAATGTTTCCTGCAATGTAATTAATATCTTTCACAAAACAGTCCTGATAAATCATGAAGTCCTCACTTCTTGTGAAAATGCTAGTGACTTGAATCAATAAAGACAACATGAGTCAGCCTTCCAAGATGAATAAGCTCACCTTTGTGCAAATACTGGTGATCTCAGGAGCACTAAGTACCCCTCACTTTCGACAAATCTCTCTCACCTGGGAAGAAAACTTCTACCAGAACAAGGACCACCTAGGGAGGTGAAAGAGGGGATTTCCACTTTAGAGGATGGAGAAACCAAAGGACACTTCACTCATTCACAATTTTGCTGAGCTTGGGGCTCCAGTAGGTAGGAAAGTTCTTCAGGAGTTCAGCACACCACTCAGGCAATTGTTGTTTCAAGATTCTATCTGTTGTCCCACTGCAAGTTTTCTCAGGCTGCCATAGTGAAAATCCACAGACTGGGTGGCTTAAACAACCGAGATTTCTTTTCTCACCATTCTGGAGGCTGGAAGTCTGAGATCAAGGTGTTGGCATGGTGGATTTCTCGAGGCCCTCCTTGCAGATGGCCACCTTCTCCCTATGTCTTCACATGGTCATCCCTCCAGGCACATACCTGTCTGGTGTCTTTCTCTCTGTGCCCAAATTTCCTCTTCTTGTAAAAACACCAGTCATATTGGATTAGGCCCACCCTAAAGACCTCATTTTAACTTAATCGCTCTTTGAAGAACTTATCTCCAAATGCGGTTACATTCTGAGGTCCTGAAAGTTAGGATTTCAACGTATGAATTTGGGGGAAATACTATTCAGTCCATAATGCTGCTGCCATCATTTTCTCTCCCTAATATGCTGATTTTTTTTTGTTTATTGCACATGGGCTTCCCTCTGATTCTCCCCTTCTGAACTCCCTTAGCGATGACATTACTCTCAGAGCATTTGCAGTTCCTACAATGTATTATAGTCATTTGTGTACAGCTCTCATTTCCTTATGACAGTCTATAAATTCTGAAATCAGAGAGTGTGCCTTTTATATCTCTCATAGCACTAGAGGAGGTTTTGTATATGGTAGATACTTTGTAATATTTGTTAAATGAATGACTGACTGACTGAATGAATGAATGAATGGAAAGAGGATTAGATGCAGCCTCTGAACCTACAATGTATTTGCTTTAAGACTGTCTCCAAAGGATAAGTATTAATGATGCTTTCTCCTCACTTCCTGCCCCCCAAGACAAGTAGAAATAAGTTAAGGCTGAGGAGAAAGATTGAAAGAAAGGTGGGATTGACTAATGGCAGGAGAGTTACCTTTCTCCCAAAGAGGTAGGAAACAGTAAATAGCACGAGCATGCCCCAGTTAAGGTGGCCTTTCCATGAGAATAGTGTTTGGGGATCCAAGAGGGACTTACTGAGTTTAAAGCCTGTGGGACATGCAAGGGCATGTGTCTAGAAAACAATGCATATGCAGGTCTGAAGGTCAGGTGAGAACCAGAGATGTTCACAGTCACCGCCTACAGGCAGGAAGCAGCAGTGTGTCAATGGATGAGGCCACCAAGGAAGACTGTAGAGGGAGAGGAGCAGTGACTTAAAGATTCCATCAGAAATTGTATATAGAAACTTTTCCTGGTAGATAATAGGAGAAGGACCCATCCAAGAGGAAGAATACTACACAATACTTCTAATGAAGCTGTGTGAGAACATGTAGATGAGCTAATGTGTGTGTCTATTTTTTCTCTTCTTGCATTTTTGGACCTATTTTGTTCCTTCTCTGTCCTGTCTTTTGGGGGCTATGCCCCAAACCATTCCTGTGAGCCTAGCCCTACCCACCTTTGCTCCCTTCTTGCTAACTCCACCTATGGTCATTGTCCGACTCCCCTGCTGCCTGCTCAGGGAATCCTAGACAAACTTCCTTTGGTCCCATTTTCTTCATCAGCCAATCAGAGCTGATCAGAATGGACAGAAGGGGAGGCCAGGATGAGAATCCTTAATGACCAAAGAGAGACAGGGGCAGGTCGTTTTCAGGGTCAGGTGGCTGCAGTGCAGTGGTCACAGAGCATCATCTTGTTTAGTCAGTAAAGGCCCCAGATAGGGGTGGAGGACTGTGCCTCTTTTTCCCTGAACTTCCTCCTTTGTCCATTGTCCCCTGCTGATTGTCCCACTCCACCTGTTCGCCAGAATAAGCTCTGGCAGTATTTTAGGGTTTCCCTGCCAGACCAGAGAGTGGAGGGGCCAGGCCATGACCCCTGACAGTCATTACCAGCCTCCCCTCTCTAGGCCTCACCATCAAATGTCATTTCTCATGGAGTCATATTTACCCCTGGGCTGAATTTCCCAATTTGCTCTGCTAGCATGATGCAAATGAAAGGGGTAAAGGTATTTATTCATCTCTCTTTTATTTTCCAAAGTGTTATTTCTTTTCCTTTAAGTTCTCTCCTTGCTTTTACTTTATTTTTCTTCTCTCTCCCTTAGTTCTCCTTCCTTAGTAGAAACCCTTGATCTTCAGGGTGATTTTCTGATTATTAGCAGAAGAGGCTATCAGAGATCTGGAAGCCACCTCCTGCATTTCTTTATTCCCCTACCTCACCCAGTTATTTTAAATGTATATTGAGACACCAGCTATCTCCAAGAACCCACTTTCACACTTTCCTCTTTATGTTCTTGGAGTAGCCAGGAAAAAGATGCCCGTTTTCTTGAAGGTACCTAAAATGTCAGTGACACCTGGGTCAGTGATTTTATGCAAATTGCTATGTATATCAAATGAGAAATGTGGAGAGCAAGAGGAAACCCTTTGCAATCCATGAATGGTCTAGTTGGGGTTTTCCAATGAATGATGGCCGGTGGCCAACATAGGTGCCTCCCGACTGTGTTTCATTAATTTCAATCAGCTCACAGGTTTGGAGAGAAGGATCATTTTCCTATGAGCGTGTAAAAGAAGTGCTTTGAGTTGTAAGCACTTCGAAGACTTTGCCCTTGTTTTCGAATGGGAGATTTTATAACCACTGTGGGTCAATATTTTTGGAGTCAGTTGAAGTTCCAGATGGAGTGGAAAGAGAAGTTTGGGTTTTTATTTTCTTCTTCTTTTCTTGAGTTTTGCATAATGAGCCTCCCTGGAAACCCTGACAAAGTCCTCAGTCTCCTTTGGTTCAGGTGGCCCCAAGCTTTTTATAGTAGGATCTGAAGGGATATTTCTTAAACTAAGATTCCTTCCTGTGGGTTTTCGATAGTAGCTGTAGAACTAGGCTTATATGGGAGAAGGTCTGGAATCCACTCCCTTGCCTGGGAGTCTCCTCTCAAGGAGACTGCTCTCAGGGTCCTTGTCATGAGATATGACAAGAAAAATCCACAATGAGCCTGGGCACAGTGCAGATTTGGTTAAGGATTGAGGGGACACAAGGTCACAGACCCCATAGGACTCCCAGCATTCTGGAAACCTTCATAGTAAAGAGGGTAGAGGACATTCCAACATCACCACGTGCAGCTTTAGTAACCTTGCCAAATAAACGTGTTTCCCCAGCCAGGGAATTGCACCTGGTCTTGAGAGGCACCTCCACAAAAACACACCTTCCTGCCTGGCATGACCATTGACAGAGAAAGACTGTGCTGAGAAGGGGGACAGAGCAGGGAGAAAAACACACAACGGTGCCAGGAGCTCTTGTCTAGAACTCCTTTCCAGGCTTTTGTTCCCATAAGCGCGCGTGAGTACACAAGTAAAGAGAAAAGAATGATTGTGCTATTTAGCTCTGAACCAAAAACTATCAAGCCTTTCCTAAGGTTCCAACTCTAATAGGATTTGTACAGTTACAGGACACAGACTCAACTGCTTCTGAACTCTGCTGCAGGATGCCTAACAAGATTAAGTTGTGAACATCTCATGCCACTCCGTGCAACAATACTCTAATAGGACTTAAGCAGAACAAATAGTCTAGGGGGAAAAAAAAACCCTAAGACAATTTCCTTCCTACAATTCTCTGTATCCCAGGCTCAATCTAGTGCCAAATTAAATCTAGATTTTTTTTTTTTTAATAGACGTTTCCTAGAGGAAAAGGCAGAGCTGCATTCCCTGAAACATATTTTAGCTCAAACTTGTAACTTGGATTTTTTCTTTCCTCCTCCCTTTTGCTAATTCAAAACAAAATGTCCATCACCCACTCTAACACCAGCCTCTAAGAGCTAGAGACAAATGGAGTCTGAATATTCACGCCAATGTGGTACAAATGAGCTGTGATTTTAGGATACTGGCTGTTTTACTGACAGGGGAAAAGGGCAGCTGACTAGTTTAATATACTTGGCTGAAAACACTTTGCTAAAGAGCAGTAAAGAAGGCCAACGTTAATATTGAATCCTGTTCTTGAATGAGCAAATATGATATATCATGGAATGGGGCGTCCTGAGTTTGGGGGAAAGCATTTTATCATATCCACAGGATGCAGACGACAATGAATGCAAACATATTGCATTCATGTTGGGCCCTAAGGAAGAAGCGCTTTTAGGTGCATTTTCTCCAAGTTCCTCAAAGAATTCCTCCCATAAGTAAATGATACCATGATGTTGAATCTGATTTCACACAGAATTACAAAATTATAAATATAAAGACATTTGTTATTATGAGAGACTCCGGGGATCTACGTAACTGTCTCCCATTACTGGCTCATGGTTTATAAATTTAAAAATGCAATTATAAGTTGGGGTTGATGAGGGAAGCCTGTGACCACCATTAGCACCTTCCTTAAACATGCATTAATTCATTCATTCTACAGATATCACTGGATTGGACCTTCTCCATCTCACATGCCATATTAGGTCTGTGTTACATTTGCAATTCTAGTATTCCTTACCATAAAATGGACTTTTTTAAAATTAAATGCAGTGGAAAATTTTGTGAATCCAATGACGCGTTCAGTGACGTAAATTGTGATTTCTGATACTGTATTTATTTTTCATTGGCTTCGTCTTGGCAAAGGGTCATAATATTGTAAATTTCTCTGCCCTCTCATCTACCTATCATACTTTATTATGCGGTTTATAGGCAAAACACAGGCATGCACTGCCTGTATCTGTAAATCTACTTTTCTGCAAATCACTTGAAGGGTAATGCATAATTGCCCCTTCCTTATTTGTTTCCTAGATTATAACTTTTGTATAGAATGTTGTTAAAAGCAGACTACAAAGTAGTTTCAAGTATGCTCCTTCCTCTGTATCCATAGGGGATTGGTTTCAGGACTCCCAGGATACCAAAATATACTGATGCTCAATTCCCTGATATACAAAGGCATAGTATTTGCATATAATCTATGCAGATTCTCGTGTATACTTCGAATCATCTCTACTTCTAACACCTAATAAAATGTAAATCACTATTATACTGTATTTCCTATTTTTTTATTGTTGTATGGTTTTTTCAATTACTTTTTTTTTTTAAATATGTTTCTATCCCTGGTTGATTGAATCTATGGATGCAGAACCCATGGATATGGAGAGCTGATAGTAATTGAACTTAAAAGCAAAATAAGGGTGCTGTGATATTTTTATGAAATGCTCATGAGAATCAAAGATGAGAGACCAGAGCCAATTTACCCCAAAGTCAGTAGAGCTTAAGCCATAGGGCCTCTCACAGGGAGAGGTCCCTGCCTCAACACCCCCGTGCCTAACTTTTTACATTTATTATTGTATTCTGGTTTTCCAAGAAGGCCTCTCAAATAATCTTCAGGTCCCACAAAACCTGGACCTGCCCTGAAACTAACACAGATAAACTGAGATGATTTAGCATCATGTCTAAAGCTAATTAAGTGAGCAAAGCAAAGAAATCGTCAAAGTGTGAAATGTGATCATTTATTTTTTTAAGGCTTTAAGACAAATTCAGCTTATTTTCTAAAGTGAACCCCACTTAAGTGAAATAATAAATCAGTTTGCCAAAGCACAAGTGAATATAAACAGAAGATTCATTTTTACTTCATTAATAAACATCAAATATGAACGGAACCTAACATCAAGCAGGCCAAGGCCTCCTGCTGACAGGAAACAGCTCCTAGTAAGAGCATTAGTAGAAGAACATAAATCCTTCCAGGCAATCACGTGATCATTTCATCATTGAAGTCCTTGCCACAGTCTACTTTGTATCATCCATTTACAGGTCTTGTGAGATGTAACAGAGTGCTGTAATTAAAAGCATACAATCTGGGGCTGGGTTGCCTGGATGTAGATCCCAGCTCTACCACTTACTAGCTATGTGCCCTTGGGCCAATGACTCACCTTCTCCGAGCCTCTGTCTTTTCATCTGTAAAATGGAAATAATAAGGATTGTCACAAGGATTTAAACTGATATTATCACAGTTCTTAGAACTGTGCTTGGTACATAGTAAGTGCTACATAACTGTTGTCTAAATAAATCAACTTATCCATCTAGACTGAAAGCTGTATGGGATTGCTTGTGGGTTCACCCTTGCAACTCCTCACAGTGCCTAACATGGCACATGGTCAGTCATCAGTGAAAGACTGTAGAAATCAGGGTCACAAACCAGCAACCCAAGGCCCATGCTGCCCTGCAAATGTGCTTCCCTTGTCCAGCATTGATGTGGTTTGGCTTTGTGTCCCCACTCAAATCTCACCTTGAATTGTGATAATCCCCATGTGTCGTGGGAGGGACCAAGTGGGAAGTAATTGAATCTTGAGAGTGGGTTTTTCCCTGTGCTGTTCTCATGATAGTGAATAAGTCTCACAAGATCTGATGGTTTTATAAAGCGGATTTCCCCCATACACACTCTCTCTTGCCTGCTGCCATGTAAGACGTCCCTTTGCTCCTCATTTACCTTCCGCCATGATTGTGAGACCTCCCCAGCCATATGGAACTGTGAGTCCATTAAACCTCTTTCCTTTATAAATTACCCAGTCTCAGATATGTCTTTATTAGCAGTGTGAGAATAGACTAATACAAGCATTTTTAAAAAAAAATTTTGAGTCTGAATGCTCATAGGGATGCAGGCATGCATATGTTCTCCATTTTCCTATAAGCTACACTCCCCAATTTGGTCCTTTAAACTATTTGGGTTTGTCATGCCTGATGTAAATGAATGATCACATAACACATGAACACTGCTACAGTTAGTGGCAGTTTTATGGCTCATTGAAGTAGAGAGATGGGCCCATAAGGAATGGAAATATGAGTCACTTCCACTCCTTGATACCCTACCTGCAAACAGTGTTCCGGTTAACCTACTTATCCCTGTATCTACGCTAAAGGTCTCAGAAGGGAAATAGGAAATCAAGAATCTGAGCAAGTACTTGCTAAGAAACAGAAATGAGTACAACCTAATGTCAGAGCTGGCCAAGACTTAATCAGTCATGACAAGCTAGGTTATACTGGTGTCAAAAACAGCTAAAATCTCAGCAACTTCAAAACGAACACGTGTTTATCACTCATGCTTTGTCACTAACCCTGGATAGGCAAGGGTTTCTAGTCCACATCACTGTCATCCACGCTTAGCAACCCCTACAGACTATGACTGTCTGGAAATCTTACCAACCATGGTGGAGAGAAAAGAGCTCTTCGGAGGGTCTCCTACTGGCAAGGCTACCCTAGAAGTGACATGATACTTCTGCTCAAAACTCACTGACCAGAATTAGCCACTTGGCCCCAGATGACCACAAGAGGCAAGCACAATTCTATAATGTGCCCAGAAGAAGTAAAACAAGAACGTGGGGCAAATAGCACAGGGGATCATAGCTGTGACATTATTTGGAACTTGGAGTCTCAGGCCAGGATTCTTAAGCTTTTCAAGGAGTTCAACTCGGCAAATATTTCCATTGATACATAACTGCAGAGCAAAGTACTCAGCACTATGAGAGGGTGTCAGAGGAGACGTAGGCCCTGACACCAAGCAGCTTCAGACTTGGTAAAGAGAAAGCGATGGTATAAAACATTTGAATAACAAGGCCATGTAGTATCGATCACCAAGAACAAAGCCAATAATTGCTGTAGAAGCTGAAAGGGAGGGTGGTTCTGGGATGAAGATAGGACTTGAGCTGGACTCTAGAAAAATATATGGGATTTGCAGGAGTGGAGGGCACTTCAGGTTATGGGCAGCAGGAAGCCAGGGACAAAGGCCCACAGGAGAAATGAGGGTGAAATCATTGCAGGACTCAGGAGTTTGACTTGGCTGTGAGTTGTGTTTGCACGGGAGGGTAGGATGGGGAAAGGAATCATGTGATGGAAAGAGTGGAGTCATTTCACAGAGAGTTTCTGGGGTCTTCAGAGAAACAAGATGGTGGTATGTGGGAGGAAGATCATTTTTCCTGAATAACTCCATTCAAAACCAAGGAATTTGCACCTCCCAATCACCAGCCCTTCCCAGCCACATTTATTCCCAAAACAAGAGTCCCGAATACCCAACAGCTTCCCAGACCTTCTAGGCAGTCACTGAATGGAGACAGTAGTAAACCCTGGGCTGCTTCTGCCTCCAGTTTAAAGCACCTTTGATCACTTCTCCTGCTGACAAAGAATATCCAAGTTCAAGTGAAATAGCCTCTTGTTGCTGGGGTCAGTGCAGCCTTTTTGCTATGTAACATCTGTTTTTAAAATTCGGCTGAGAGCTGAGACCTTGACTTAAATCTGTTTAACTTAAAAAGCAGCAAGAGAACATCTTGTTTTCATGAATGTCCAGGGACTGTGTGTCAACAAATAAAAGGTCTGTTTGTGGTATTCAAAGTGGAAAAGCTGGTTGTGAGATGTTCTGCCACTGGGATAAATTTATTATGGACTGTTTGTTTCTTGGAATCAAGCACCAGCATTTGAAAAATACGGTGGACCAGCTTTGTTTAAATCAGCATATTTCTGCTTGATGATGGGTTAGAACCATGTTTTTATTGTCGGAAGTTCACGGAGCTGGATGGGTCTAGAAAGATGCTCTCTTTCGTGCCTCCCACCTTAGCTGCGTGAAGCTAATGTCTTAATGTGGATTCCCTGGGTCTGCATGAATTCTGGCAACAGCTTCTGATGGATCATTATTTTTATGTAACTTATGTAGGACCTGAAGTGGGAAAGAAGTGGGTGAGACTAGTTCACCATCCCTCAAATCTGAATAGTTGCTTTTCTCCTCACCCACCAATTTAGGAGAGAGAAGTGGAAAGGAATTATATTTATCTGCAGGTAGGGGAGAGAATGTCTGGCACGTACCCGATGTCAATTTAATTTATTGAATGAATACAAACTCCAGTCTGATAAATTTATGTTCCCTGTATGAATTCATGTCTGTATATATATTAATGTCATTCCTTTTGGAAAAAGTGATTACCGCCCAGATCTTTTTTTTTTTTGAGACGGAGTCTCACTCTGTCGCCCAGGCTGGAGTGCAGTGGCCGGATCTCAGCTCACTGCAAGCTCCGCCTGCCGGGTTTACGCCATTCTCCTGCCTCAGCTTCCCGAGTAGCTGGGACTACAGGTGCCCGCCACCTCGCCCAGCTAGTTTTCTGTATTTTTTAGTAGAGACGGGGTTTCTTCGTGTTAGCCAGGATGGTCTTGATCTCCTGACCTCGTGATCCGCCCATCTTGGCCTCCCAAAGTGCTGGGATTACAAGCTTGAGCCACCGCGCCTGGCCACCACCCAGATCTTATTCTAACACATAGGAAACCATTAGATCGTTCCTGTAGTTCTCTCTCATAGCAGCTTCTTTTTTTCTTCTTTTTTGGTTTCTTCTTGACATTATCCTAATTTGTATTTTATTTGTTGATTGCCCGTCTCCACCATCAGGCTACAAGCATCTTGAGGGCAGAATAGTTGCATTCACATCTTATATCCTACACTAAGCAAGGTAGCTAGTACATGAATAATATTTCATAAACATTTATTGAATTTATTTACTTATTTTTATTATACTTTAAGTTCTGGGGTACATGTGCAGAATGTGCAGGTTTGTTACATAGGTATACACGTGCCATGGTGGTTTACTGCACCCATCAACCCATCACCTACATTAGGTATTTCTCCTAATGCTATCCCTCCCCTAGCCCCCCACCCCCCAAACAGGTCCCAGTGTGTGATGTTCCCCTCCCTGTGTCCATGTGTTCTCATTGTTCAACTTCCACTTATGAGTGAATACATGTGGTGTTTGGTTTTCTGTTCTTGTGTTAGTTTGCCGAGAATGATGGTTTCCAGCTTCATCGATGTCCCTGCAAAGGACATTAACTCATCCTTTTTATGGCTGTATAGTATTCCATGGTGTATATGTGCCACAATTTTTTTATCCAGTCTATCATTGATGGACATTTGGGTTGGTTCCAAGTCTTTGCTATTGTGAATAGTGCTGCAATAAACATGAGTGCATGTGTCTTTATAGGAGAATGATTTATAATCCTTTGGGTATACACCCAGTAATGGGATTGCTGGGTCAAATGGTATTTCTAGTTCTAAGTCCTTGAGGAATTGCCACACTGTCTTCCACAATGGTTGAACTAATTTACACTCCCACCAACAGTGTAAAAGCGTTCCTATTTCTCCACACGGTCTCCAGCATCTGTTGTTTCCTGACTTTTTAATGATCGCCATTGAATGTTTTTATTAAAGTTCTCATTGGGATGATAGTTATAGAGTCTCAGCCGCTCTTGACTGTATCTGAATTTAAATATAATGCAGAAGACGACAGGACTTATAAGGCAGCTGAATATGTACGGGCCTTTTGTGTGATGACACACTCACATTCATTTGGCCATACACACTACTGAAGGTCACGGCGGGATAGGCTAAACTATCTCTATTTTCTCGATTTAAGGTGGTCAGCTACATCTGACATATAGCTGGCCAGGATTAATGTCATAGCACAGGGCCGTAGTTTAGGATTTTTTCCCCTCAAATGAGTAACTCATTCCTGGTGGGATAAATCTGTGACTTTAGCCTTATTAGCAAGTAATTCTGGCCCACAAAGCTATCTGGTAAAGGCAGTGTGATATGGTTTGGATTTGTGTCCCTGCCAAATCTCATGTCAAATTGTGATCCCCATTGTAGGAGGAGGGGCCTGGTGGGAGGCGACTGGATCATGGGGAAGGATTTCCCCCTTGCTGTTCTCCTGATACGGAGTGAGTTCTCACAAGATAAGGCTGTTTAAAAGTGTACAGCACCTCCCCTGCTCTTTCTTCCTCCTACTCGGCCATGTCAGGCATGCCTGCTTCCTGTTTGCCTTCTACAATGATTGAAAGTCTCCTGAGGCCGGCCAGGCATCGTGGCTCACGCCTATAATCCCAGCACTTAGGGAGGCTGAGGCAGGCGGATCACGAGGTCAGGAGATAGAGCCCATCCTGGCTAACACAGTCAAACCCCATCTCTACTAAAAATACAAAAAAAATTAGCTGGGCGTGGTGGCACACACCTGTACTCAGGAGGCTGAGGCAGGAGAGTGGCGTGAACCCAGGAAGGGGAGCTTGCAGTGAGCCGAGATCATGCCACTGCACTCCAGTCTGGGCGACAGAGCAAGACTCCATCTCAAAAAAAAAAAAAGAAAGTCTCCTGAGGCCTCCCCAGCCATGTTACTTATACAGTCTGCAGAATAATGAGCCAATTAACTCTTTCTTTATAAATTACACAGCCTCAGATAGTTCTTTAGAGCACTGCAAGAGCAGACTAATGCACAGTGCAAGGATCTAGGGTCAGAAAGGTGTTTTGGTACTCAACAGACCTATGGCTTAATATCCACATTCACTTGTCCAGCAGCCAATGCAGATCTTTCTGGTGATCAAGCAAAATATGAATGCTTTCACTTGAGGGATACGAAGGTGGATTCATTTGCTCCATTTTTCTTTGGCTGCCTGTGTAGATGGAATTGAAATGGGAATGATAGGTGCATTCCAAAGGATCTCAAGAGAAATGCTCATTCGTTTACAAGAGGTGCAATCCCACAATAGTTTCTTGCTTTGTGTATTTGAAAACATTCCCAAAGAAACAAAGTTGGATGCAGAAAAAATACTGGGAGAAAAGAAAAATAATACTCCAAATTCTGAACAATTCTACTTTAATATGTTGATCTGTCTGCCAGCTGGCCACAGGGTTGACTACTTGTAATATATACTTTTGGTAGGCCGCATGTAGTTCTTGGAACTGTTTATATTAGGCTGCAGAAACTTAATTATTCCAAAATTGGCAGGGTGCTCTTTGGTTACTTAATACAAAATTGCTTAGTCATCTTTAAACGTAGTGTGGACAGCTTTTGTTTAAGTGTGAAAAATTAGGAATTGCAAATGTACTCCAAAGAGATTTTAAGTCAGGGAGAGAAACAAGAAAGTATCATTCTTTCAAGATATTCAGCAGGTGGTTGCCACATGTTTTAATTTGACAAGCTAGGTAACTGTCGAGTTGAAATCCTTGATTACAAGTGTTTTTCCATTTTCTTTGTAGATATTGTCAGAAGTAGAAAGCTGTTGCTGCTGCTTCTTAGATGGTATTCTAATCCTACACTCTGCAAAGTATAGGTTTTTCAGCAAGAGTGTGAGGAACTCTAACATCAGCTGCTGGAACAGCTTTCTTGTTCTAAGAAGCGAGCAAGGATGCCATTTCAAGCTGGTTGTCACGAAGATCCTCCTTTTGCCTCTTTTGGTTTGAATCCTTGAACTGTTGCCTTCCACGTATAGTACAGAGCTATAGTGCTTTAGCGAGGAAACAGGCAGGCAGAGTGAGCTTCTTCTGTGTATCTTAAAGTCTAAAGTGGCGCCGGAAGTTTCTAGTTTTTCCAGGAATGCCCATGGCAACCTCACACTTTTCCTGTGATCTGGGCTGGGGCTCCTAAGAGATGGTGAGAAAAGATAAAAGTCCCGTAGCCAATGGGTTGCCACCCGAGCCCTGGGAAGGGTAGGGTCCCAAGCAAACCTCCAGAACGCTGCCTTATGTTTCTAATTACTGAGCATGGTTAGAGAGCACAATCAGGCAACACTTTTTTCAGACTGATGGAAACATTTAAATTGGCTCTGAATGTCAGTGTTTTCTAATTATGATGGAGGAGTAGCAAGGACTTTCCAAAGGCTGCGGAAATTTGAAGTATATCGGCTGAATTCTGATTCTCTTCTTTTCTTATTCATCATGTCTTCTTTTTCTTTCAACATCCAAGAACAAACCTATTCCCTCGGTTAAATGCCTAATACTCCTCTTCCTGAAACCGAAATGTCTAAGACCAAGTTCTTTTCCACTAGAGAAAAACAACCACAACTACAAATCAAAATGTAAAATAGAGTTCCATAGTAAACCACCACCATTTCCAAGGTTACTAAGAGCTCAGCCAGAGACACTGCCTTTTGATAACATCTTAGCCAAGTTCATTCGTTTAACAACTAAGTTCAACAAATAAGCACTGCCCTGGCATCTGTTCCAACTGAACAAGTGTGAGCCTAATGCTGAGTATAAGAAAAATAGTCGGTTAAGAACTTTGAGGAATCACGAAAGAGAGGAATTACTTCTATGATATAACAGCCTTTTACAGAAGACAAATATGTATTTGGTAATTAAAATACAAGCTATAGACTAAGTGCTCCAATAGAAATACAATATGGGTATCAGTACAAACTCAGGTTACTGGGTCACTTGTTCAAAGATCCTATGGTTTTGTGCTATTCTTAAGCAGGCCCCAACTGTGAGCCATTTCCTACCTGAGGAAAAGTCCACGTATCCCCAAACTAACAAATAAGTGAAACTACTATCGAAATGACTCATTACTATCTAAATTACCATCTAAATGTAAAGAAAGAGGAATCAATCTTTCAACTTATTATTTACCTGTAAATGTATATGCTTAAATTTTATGTCTATTACGTCCAAGGGACATAGCAGATAATGTCCTTTAGTTGGGTTTCGAAGCTTTCCACCTTGGATTATAAACTTCTAGAAGATAGTTTTTAACCTGCTTTGCACTTCCAGAATACAGTAGACACACCTGATGATCATGATGAATAGACGTCAAATAATTCACTAGAGAGTAATTAGTCCCTGATCAATAACAGCTTGTCCTTCACAAAAATACTGCTATTAACAAAGCACCTCTAGAACACACCTTTGAATTGTTTTCAGCAATATAAATGGATTTGCATCCTGCCATCTAAGCTCTCCTACTTTATATTAGCAAGATAGCTGGCCAAGGCTCTGTATGTGGTTTTTGATCACTAAACTGGAAGTGTTAGTTGAGCAAACCAGTCACAAAAAGCAGGCAAATGACTTGCTGACTTTTTTTTTTTTTTTTTAGATGAGTAGTTCAGCAAGTCCAGACGGTCATGCACAAATTAAACTACTTTTATGTAAAATATGGTGATCTCTGCAGAATGTTTACAATTGGGAAAGACCCATGGTTTCTGAACTTTCATTCCATGTGAACCACTCTTGGGCCTTGTTACTTAACTTGAAGTGTGATCTTTCTTCAGCCAGTGTCTCAGCTTCTTTTGCATTTGCCAAGCATTTTACTTTCCTCAGTTGCAAGTGCCCAGTCACAGCAAGATTGCCCCCATCCAAAGAGCCTCCACAGGAAAATGGAGAGAGTATCAGTGAGGGAATTAGCACAGCCATGCTTTGAGATGTTGCCCTATATAACACCCACACCTTATCATATCTTTTCTATGAGATTGTAAGGTCTTTGAAAACAGAGACCATGTCTAACTTACCTTCATGCCTCTGAAGTGCATAGCATTACTTCACTCAGTACAATCACTTCATATTAGGAGTTGGAAGATCTATTTTTTGTTTTTCCTGAGAAAGTCTTGTTCTGTCGCCAGGGTGGAGTGCAGTGGTGTGACCTCGGCTCACTGCAACTTCCACCTCCTGGGTTCAAGTGATTCTCCTGCCTCAGCCTCTTGAGTAGCTGGGACTACAGGCGCGTACCACCACACCCAGCTAATTTTTGTAATTTGAGTAGAGACAGGGTTTCACCATGTTGGCCAGGATGGTCTCGATCCCCTGACCTCGTGATCCACCTGCCTTGGCCTCCCAAAGTGCTGGGATCACAGGTGTGAGCCACCATGCCCAGCCAGAAGTTGGAAGATCTTATAGCAGGGCTGTCCAATAGAACTTTCTGCAGTGGTGAAAATGTTCTCTGTACCATCTTATATGGGGGCCACTAACCACATAATGGCCACTGAGCTTTTGAAATGGGACTGGTGAAACTGAATTTTAACTTTTATTTATTTTCAATTAAATTTAAATGACCTCATGGCTGGTGGCTACCATATTGGACAGCATAGCCTTAGAATCTTAAAAAACATATTTTCACCATAACCCTAAACAGATGGCCACTTCACTTCTCCCTGGCTTTTTTCAGAGACAGGGATCTGCCCTTTCCAGGCACCCCCATTTTTGGGTAGTTCTGCTGGAGCTGGCCCTCCCTGCATCTGAATTATGTGTGATAATATTGTGAATGCCGGCCGGGCACGGTGGCTCAAGCCTGTAATCCCAGCACTTTGGGAGGCCGAGACGGGTGGATCACGAGGTCAGGAGATCGAGACCATTCTGGTCTACACGGTGAAACCCCGTCTCTACTAAAAAAAAAAAAAATACAAAAAACTAGCCGGGCGACGAGGCGGGCGCCTGTAGTCCCAGCTACTCGGGAGGCTGAGGCAGGAGAATGGCGTAAACCCGGGAGGTGGAGCTTGCAGTGAGCCGAGATCGCGCCACTGCACTCTAGCCTGGGCGACAGAGCTAGACTCTGTCTCAAAAAAAAAAAAAAAAAAAAAATATTGTGAATGCCTCTGTTGGTCAGGCATCCATTTAGAAAGCATCTTTACATATTTGTAGCAAGTCTATGCATTTTTTCTCACATGGACACAAGTTAGTGGAGAATTTCCACTTTGCCTTAGGGTTTACACTTATGTCATTTGCTCTTCTCTAGGGGCCAGAAGAGCAGCATGCCTATTCTGATTTAGCATTAAACTCTGTCTTTCAGCCTAATTCTCCTTAAGTTCATCAAGGAAAAGTATTTAAATGCTTGAAAAGAAAACAGAAGTCATGTCGCACATTTTCACTTCTCTTCACTCTTCTAAGCAACTTTCAAGTTGGTTTAGAAATTAGTCTAAATGCCAATCCTGGTTTTCCACTGATTTGTAGTGGTTAAGGAGCTAACGTCAAAGCTTTATATGTCTCAGTCTCCTTTCTTTAAATGGGGTTGAATTGATTCTTCTTACCTGAGAGGATCAAATAACGATAACCATAAAGTTTTGAAAAATATAAAGTGCTCCAAATTAAGGTGGTTTTATTTGTGATAACACTGGAAGATGCAACCTAAAGTCCCTAAACATGGTGTCTTCCTAAGTGTTGATGTTAGTATATACAAAAACCATCATTTCACAAATCTAAACTACCCAAACTGTCTGCTACTCAGAAGGTGAAAGAGAGGGCATAAAGACATTGGCTTTAATAATGCCAGGTCTTCTGTTTGCTAGTGGAGAAGTACAAATAGAGAAATGGTAATACTAAAAGATTATGCAGGGAAGGCAAGGGAAAAACAGGTCATAACCTGTTAACCTGCCCTTAGTAGGGCTTTATGTTTTGGATTCCACTGATTAGAGAAAAGAAACACCTTGAAAGGACAAAGTGCCTCAGGTTGATTGTATTCATTCTTATTTCTATGCTGCTGTTCTTGACAGACCTGCCTTGGTAAATGCACGTGTTTTTTTAAAGTAGCACAGATTTTTGGAACAAGATGGTGAAGGTTGAGCTAAAGTTAAGCGTAAACTGTACATTATAATCCATTTGTGTATTTGGTTTTCGAATCCCAAATGAACCATTCAGTTCAGAAAAGAGCAAAGTGGGTTGATAAATTGATTTTTTCGAAAAGGACAAAAGTTCATTTTGTACAGTCGGAAAGAAAGTGCTGCCAGATTTACTGTGTAACTACTGCAAATGTGGGTTTATATAATTTTTGAGATTTATACATAGTCAATTACCAAGGTCTTTGATTCACTTTGTAAACACTGATCAGTCAATAAAGTACAGAGAGATGAATTGGCTTGAATTACATTTTCCATACTCAGAATGGTAAAATCTAGAATAAAAATCCAGTGGCTCAAATTGGCTACAATTTCTGAGTGCCTACTCTGTCCCCATTGTGGAAAAATTTTTTAAAAGACTATATCTTTTCATAAGTGGCCTTAAGAACAAAAGCATATGGAAAGTAAAATATTAATACATATATTTAAAGATTAGTGAAAGAGAACAATTGATGAGCTGCAGCCGACAATGTGTTATTGGTTATCAAAATGAATTATAGACATTCAAGGAGGGAATTGTCACACTTAAGCTAGGGTTCTCAGGAAAGGGTATCATGAGGGAAGTAAAATTTGAGCTCGAAATTCATGATTGAATAAAAATATGGATAGTGAAGATGTGGATTAAAAAGAATGAGTAAAAATGTAGAGGTAGAAAGTTGTAAGACATATTTGAGAGGTAATAAAATATTTTTTATCTAGGATGCTGTGGTATGATCAGCTTGAAAGGAAGGTTAATGGTTTCTAGATCAAACAATTAAATGAGAACAGACTTAGATACTCAAGACATTTACATCTGGGAAGGAGGAAGAAGCATGGATATGTCATGCGTGATACCTCCAGCTTTGCTGGCTCAAGCAGGTATACGTTCATAGTATTATTATGTGGAGTAAGATGAAACTTTGAATATTAGCTCTCCAACCAGCTCACTTTATAGAGAAACAAAGCTCATAGAGCTTCAGTTTCAGTCTCCTAGGTCTCATTCCAGGTCACTATTTGCCAAGGGAGGAAAACAGTTAAAGGGTCAAGGTGAGTGATGATCATTGCAGATCAGAGGTAGGAAATCTGCTGGAGTATGTTATACCCAGAAATCCCCCAATACCTGTAGGATGAAGAGAAACATCACTGAGTTGCAGCGATGGCACAACTGAAATGAATGCAAATCTTTAGGATAGACACAACATGCACCCTTTCTCCCACAAAGCACTGAATCTCAAGAACACAAAACAGAAAGCAGGTGATGGGTATGGTCCAAGGTTGAAGATGAGTGTGATAAGCCTGGTGGAAGTTTAAAGAAGCAAAAAAGTCTGAACTATCAATTCCAGGGAGGCAAAGACCTTTTCTGTCTTGTTCACTGTTATATCCCGGTGTCTAGAACAGTACCCGGCACATAGTAGCTGTTTGGTAAACATTTATTGAATATTGATTTTATAAATGCTTTTGTGAGACCTCATCGAGGCAGCTGAATCATGAAATTTACAGTGGGTGCAAAATGAAGACTAGTCAGAGAGGACCTGTCTAATAATGGTTTTGAGTGTTCCAAGACTAGAGTTCCTTGCAAGAGCAGAGAAATGATGATGTTGTGAATGAGAATATAGTGGGTTAGAGGAGAAAGATGTGTAATGAAGAAAGTGCAATATAAGAGAAGAAACTAAGATACCGAAGAAGAGTATGCAATGATGCTGTCGAGGACACAGCCATCCTGAGTTATGAATTTTACAAAGCCCTAACAATAAATTAACAGAGATGAAATAAGCATTTGGAAGGCTAATTCAGTTGAGATCTTTTGTGACTTGATAATTCTATGATTTAAACCAAACAGGTTGTAAACTGAAGGCACAGGTAATTTTTAGGATTATTTCTTACCTAAGGTTATATGATCCAATGAATCAATGTGGCAATCAGTGATAATAGTCCTCTCAGAACTTCTTTGGGGCACTCTTGTTTGTTCCCTGAAATGGAAAACAAATCCTAGAGAGAAACAGTGGATTAGTCCTATTATAGTGGTTAAGAGCATACACTTTGAAATTCCGTAAGATGGGAATTATACTAGCTACCTCACAGATTTGTTACCCAGATAAAGTAAAATTACATATATTTTAATGGCCCAGCAGAGCTACCAGCCATGAAAAGACTTGAAGGAAACTTAAATGTGTATTGTTAAGTAGAATATGCCAATCAGAAAAGGCTACAGACATACTGTATGATTCCAACTGTATGATATTCTGGAAAAGCCAAAGCTGTAGAGACATAAAAACATCAGTGGTTGCCAGAATTTGGGAGTAAGGAAAGGGAAAGGATGAACGAGTAGAGCAGGTGGGATTTTTAGGGCAGTGAAACTATTCTGTATGAGGCTACTATGGTGAATACGTGACATTCGGTATTTGGTGAAACCTTTGAAACTGTACAACAAAGAGTGAACCTTAATGTAAACTATGAACTTTAGTTAATAATATGCATGAATATTGGTTTGTCAATTGGAACAAATGTACCACACTACTGCAAGATGTTCCTAATAGTTTCCTAGGGCTACCATAACAAAGTACCACACACTAGTTGGTTTAGAATAACAGTAATTTCTTGTCCCACTGTTATGGAGAGCTGAAGTTTGAAATGGAGGTGTCATCATGGCCAGGCTCCCTCTGAATGCACTGGGGAACGGTTTGCCCCATTTCTCTTTCCCAGCTTTCTGGTGAAAACGTTAGGTCTTCCTTGTCTCCATTTTCTCATGGCATCTCACCATGCCTTCACATTATCTCCTCTCTGTGTGTGTTTGTCTCTGTGCCAAATTTCCCCTTTTCATAAGGACACCATTATATTGGATAAGGGACCACCCTAATCACCTCATCTTGACTACATCTGCAAAGACTCTATCTCCAAATGCAGGAGAAAATGTGGGCAGGAGTTGGGGAGGGGGGAATATATGGGAACTTTGTACTCTCTACTCGCTTTTTTCCTGCTCTAAGCAATAAAGTCTATTCATTAAAACGTTAAAGGCTTAAAAAATGGCCTGCCACATAGTACATATTCAATAAATGTTAGTTCCCTTTGGATGCTGCATTAACTTATTCAGTGTCCCTGATACAACAGTATTCTTCTTGCATTCCAAACCAATATTGGCACTGCCCAAAAAGTAGATAAGACTTAGCTTCTTCCATATGGCTTTGTCCCTAAGTGTTGAGTGCTGGGTTAGAAAGTCACCTGCTCACAAACATCTCCTGCCTTGACTGAATTTACACATGTGCACATGCACAGGTGAGTACACCCACACACACCTAACATGGCTTATCTGCCACCAACCCTGACCCAAACAAAAGCAGAAACTTACTAGTTCTCCTTGTAAAGGCGTCACAGGAAATATCTATACTGAGGGCCACATGCCCATAGAGGGAAAAAGAAAAACAGCAAAAACTTTGTGAATATAAAACATAATAAATTTCTTGGTTGAAAGATGCACATTCGCTATTGAACTAAATTTTTAAAGAAAAATAGCCATAAATTAGTTTTAATAAACATACTTTAATTTCCAACATAGGGTGAGATATAGAGAAGAAAAAAAAGTGACAAAGAAAGAGAAAAATGTTTTAATGTCAGAAGAAATACCAATCAATATTCCGCCTTTGAAAAGAGGCAGAGAAAAAAAAGCAAGGAGGAAAGAAAGGAAAGAGAGGAAAGTCCCGGAAGCCCTGGCGTGATGGTAAGATGCAGGACACACCTCTTGTCACATCGTGCCAATCCCCTGGGCCGCAGGCTTGTGGCTTTGTTCAAAAAGAAGGGCAGGCCAGGCACGGTGGCTTATGCCTATAATCCCAGCACTTTGGGAGGCTGAGGTAGGAGGATCACCTGAGGTCAGGAGTTCGAGACCAGCCTGGCCAACGTGGTGAAACCCCGTCTCTACTAAAAATAACAAAATTAGCCGGGCGTGGTGGTGTACACCTGTAATCCCAGGGACTCAGGAGGCTGAGGCAGGAGAATTTCTCAAACGTGGGAGGCAGAGGTTGCAGTGAGCCGAGATCGCGTCATTGCACTCCAGTTTGGGTGACAAGAGTGAAACTCCATTTCAAAAAAAGAAAAAAAAAAGGAAGGGCAGTATGTTCAGTGATTGAAATCTTTTTTCTTTCCTTTTTTTTTTGAGATGGAGTCTCGCTCTGTCGCTCAGGCTGGAGTGAAGTGGCCTAATCTCAGCTCACTGCAAACTCCACCTCATGGGTTCAAGTGATTCTCCTGCCTCAGTCTCCCAAGTAGCTAGGATTACAGTAATCTGCCACCACACCCAGCTAATTTGTTGTGTTTTTAGTGAAGATGGGGTTTCACCATGTTGGCCAGGCTGGTCTCGAACTCCTGACCTCAAGTGATCCTCCCACCTCGGCCTCCCAAAGTGTTGGGATTACCGGCATGAACCACTGCATCTGGCCTGAAACCTTTAACACTGACTTATTTCTTAATCATGGCAGTGTAGGCAGGCCCTGTTTTAAAAGAAAATCCCATCTATGAGAACCCATATTGAAAACACAGACATGTCCATAGGTGATGACTTATCTGCCTCTGTTAAGGTTTTTGTTTTTCCCCTCTTTACGAAAGAAGCCACCTCAGTAAATCTTTCTATAGCATGACCACAATCCCCCCTCAAGCAAAAAATTTAGATTTTCATAAAACTCTCCAAGAACCCATCTGTCACAAACATCAATACTTAGCTCTTTCACACTATTTGTGACACCCAGAGTGTCTCGACTGATGGAATCTCCCTGTCTTGACTTTTCATCCCTTCATTGGTTGAGAGTTTGTTTCCTAACCAATGTTGCTGAAAAGAATTCAGCACTGAGTAGGGGTAGGGCAGGAAATGAGGGATTACTGCCTGGGGACATAGAAGAGAAAAAAAAAAAAATCACTTACCATTCTACCTAGACATGGCTCCTCTTACAAAGGAAAGATGCTAGAGAAGGGCCGGAAAGCTCTGTGATATAAGGGTGCAGGCATGAAGGAGGATCTCCAGCCCCATCCTGGGTTGATACTGAGAACAATTTTCATAAACACATACACCTTCTCTCTCCCATACACAAGACACACACACCACACACACACACACCACTAAGAGTCATACCACATGGTACACAGATGTGGTTTTGTGCTTTCCTCTAAGCTACACCCACTCATGTGCACCAAGCCTCACCTAGAAAAGCACTGGTGTGTAGGAAATGGCACACACACTCTCTCTCTCCCTCTGGGTGCCTCCACATACATACTCAGCAACACTCAAATGACATGTAGTTTTTCTATGGCTGGGAAGGAAAAAGTGCCCAAGTAAGCAAGAGAAGGTGAGAAGTGGGAGAAGAGAATGGGTAGGAGAAAAAGAATTTGCGTGGGTTGAGAGCCAGTGAGGATGGCCAGCAGAAGTGACCTCACGATGTTAGTTTCACTTCCCTCTAAGTATTCCAAGACACTGCCGGGCTCTGCAGACCATGTACCTCTCCAGCCTGCTTGGAGATATTTATTTCACTGCTCATTAGCACCTCCACCAGAGGTATAGGCTGAGAACCACTGTTGCTGACAAACAGCCAGAATGACTGCTTAAATTTGATGAGGTAGGAGCAGAAACCAGACAGAGGCTTAGAGGATGCTCTTCAAGCTACTTGGATAAATTTTAAAACGTAAAATTGTTTGCTTATAGACGGACCTCTTTTTCCCATGTCTGTTTGCTATTGCTAAAGTTATACAAGGGGCACTTTATATGCAACAGAAGACCACACTGAAGGAAGAGAAGAGTCTACTCTCCCACTACACCTGGCATTTGAGTCCACGAGTTTAGACCCTACTGTCCACAGGGCTGTCCTCACACACTCCTGCCCTGTGGTCAGAACAGGAGCCTACCCCAGGGAGAAGGGCCCACGGATGGCCTCTTAGGGAACTCTCAAATCACTTTTTCTTTTTCCATTCTGATAATTGTAGACTAGATTGGAAAGTGTAGCAAAATTTCTTTATGGTCGATGAAATAATAAGAAAGAAAATGAGTTGTTTCTTTCCCAGCTAGCAAAGCCTCAGGAAGTACTCTTGGTAAGAGTAAGATAGAGAAACACCAAAAATTTAAAACTCCCAATAAACACCAAGATTTGAATTTCTAAAGATTTATAAGCAACATTAATAACACCTTAGACGATAAAAAGGGGAAAAATTCAAACATTGTATAGTTTTGCTTTTGTTGGCTGAGCTTTTATTTTTGTTTTTGTGGGATTTTTTAAGAGGGGAAAAAACATTTGAAAATAAAAGAATTGGACAATTTATTTAAGAAGGTTTCTGAACTTGGCTTCAAAATCTAAGTTTTGTTTTTTGCTCCTTCAAACAAAGATGCCTTCAGGTATGATGGCTTTAGGTTTTGCACAGCTCCTTATTTTTTCACACAGGGCAAATGGCTTGTCTCATGTGCACAGAAAGGGCTGGAAAATATTTTTGTGATTCGAGTGCAGCAGAGAGTCTAGGATTCCAGAGGAAGTGGAGGCCTCCCGTTCCGCACAGGAAACAATCTTCAAGCAGGCCTTAAATGCCAGATTCCAGGCCGAGTTTAACTAACCACTGACAGCTCTGTAAACAAAGCGAGGACAAAAAGAGCCCGCTTCCCCCTTTCTGGTAGTCATTTTGGGTTTGGGGGCTGCAGGGGAATTCTGGAATACTTGACTCCATGGCACAAAAACGCAGAGGAAACGGGCTCCTCATTTAAAGAGTTGGAAGGGGAAGGTCTTTCCGGAATTAAAACCATCACAGAGGAGGTAGGAAAGGGTAACATGGTTGGGTTACATCCGTAGAAAGAGCAGTGATTTTAGAACTTGGAAAACAGCTTGATCACCTCTTAACTGCTTTTAAAAATGTTGCTTCATGATGTTTATTCATGATGTTACTGCTGCAGTCTTTATTAAAATCCTGATGCTTCTTTGAGAATATGCACATTATATGCCTAGATACTGTATTATTTTATTTCTCGCTTTCACTTTTCTCCTACTTCCTACATATTCCTCTTCTTGCCACTTTTCTTTTCTGTTTATCATTCCTGTTTTCCTCCTTCTTTGTTCACTTTTTCATAACTTTGGTCTGGGGTTCAGCAAGTTACAAAGAACAAAATCATTCAGTAGAATTTCAAGTGATTCTACCAATATTTCAAGTCTTCAAAACCTCTCTGTCTCCTGAGGTCTTTTTAAAAGAGTATATAATCTTGGGATCTTACTTATTTGTCTCTGAGAGATTCATGAATGAGACTGAATTTAACTTGGCTCAGGAGTCAGAAATTGATCACTGGCTACCTTATCAGCTTTCTAAGAGTAAAGAAAAATCAGGAGAATGGCAAATGGGAAAGAGGGTCCACAGTGACTGAAAGAGAGGTAACACACTGAGTTATCTATGATATTGACTCTACCTCCTCTCCTTCAGGTCCAGACGTCATCTGGTCTCCCTGAACCTGAAATCACACCATGGATGATTTTGAACGTCGCAGAGAACTTAGAAGGCAAAAGAGGGAGGAGATGCGACTCGAAGCAGAAAGGTAAGGATCTAGGGTGAAAAATACTTGTATTCCCTTATTAACAACGTTGGTTTCAGGCCTCAAAGACCATCCCTCTGAGAGGCCAAATGTGGTCATATTGCACACCAAACTGTTCGCAAAAGTAGTTATGGAAAATTTTTCTGCTGAGACTCTAAATTTAGCATTTAAAAAAGGAAAACAAACAAGGATCAAGAAAAAGAGAAATTTGAGAGGAATCAATTGATAATTGCATATTGATAATTGCATTTAATCAATACCTTTCACATTGGAATGTCTTAAATGACAAAAGTAATGTGTGAGTGAAGGTTTAAAAAGCTTATATAATAAGAAATGACAGAAAAGTGCCGAGTATTGAATATTGGAACCATTTAGGAAATGAGAGTCTTCAATCTAAAAAAAAAAAAAAGCAAAAAGCCCTCGATGAATCTTGTGAAAAATTTTCATTCTTATTAGAAAAGTATTGAACTCTACAGATCTGCATAGTACAGGTTAATAGTGGGCTATGTTACCGAGGAGATTCGGGGTGTAATTTGAAGCTGTTTATGTCATGTGAGGCCTCTATAGTGGTGACTACGAGGTCAAACTGGGGAGATAAAGCTTTGGCATATAAAACCTGCAGCATAAATGCATATTCTAACATTTTAGGCCTCAGAACAAAGGACAGTGTGGTATTTGATGTGACTTAAATCAGATGTTCTTTTGAGAAAGCAGGTGAGGCATTCACAGAGAGAAAAATGTTAAACAATGACCTTAAAATCAAATCGATTTTGTTCCCAGTAACTCCAATGCACAGATGAAAGATGACTCTTTAATGATCCCAAAGTAGAAAAGTGGAAACTTACACCTATAATGAAAAGTATTGTTCTTATGTTCTACTTATTTGCATGGAGAACGCAAAAGCAGAAGATAAAATAACTGCCTATGATAAACTCGGCCAGAGTCAGTCGCCATTCATGAAATGACTAAACATGTCCACAAGGCACTATGGATGATACCTGCATTCTGTTGGTTCAAATCCTAGCTCTGCCATTTACAAGCTGTGTGGCCCTGAGCAAATGATTTTTCTCTTTAAGCCATAGTTGCCATATATATAAAATAGGCATAATATCTACATAGCCTGTGTGATTGTTGGGAAGATTATTGAGCTTCATAAATAGCCTAGTCAGGTACCTAGCACATAGTAGTTTTTCGTAAATGATAGTTTTTCATAAATGATAGCTATTATTATTATTAACCATTACCACTAGCCAAACAAGTAAGAAACAACATAGCAGCATAGCCAGAGCTAAACAATCATGCCAAGAAAAGGAAAGGTAGTCATCATCCTGCAACGGAACTAGTCAGAGAAAGTTTCTTGGTGGAGGTGAGCCATGGAGGAGGTAATGATGCGATGAAGAGGGAAAGGGAGCCTGTCTAGGTGAAGGAATGACACCGGCAAAAGTGCAGAAGTAGAAATAAGAATCCTGGTGCAAGAAACCTGTTGAGTGTTTGAGGGAAAATGGACTGGACTTGTATATCTTGGCTGTTCCTATTTGCTATACAAGGAATAGACAGAGACTTAACAAGGGAGTTATGTGTGATGACACTATGCTAGAGAAACTTATCTACAGTGGACTAGAATATGGGGATACCAGCACTGGAAGAGATAGTATGGAATATAGGATAATGAGGGCCTGAATCAGGTCAGTGAGTGTGGAAATGAAGAAACATCAAATATGAGAGTCCTATTAGCAAACCTTTTAAGAGAGCAAAGAACTTACAGACGATTCCAAAGAATATACGTCTGAGAAGCTGGAAGGAAAGTCTCTGCTTTGTCCCAAATGGAGGATTTCCTTCTTGAATGGTCAGAGGAGCAGTGTTTAATTTCAGGTAGAAACCACATCCAAAAAGAGATTTCCTGCAGGCATGTGGAGATAGGAAATTTCACTCTTTGTTCAAAAAGGGAGAGAAATCATTATTAGAGAAATAAATTTGGGCAGACACAGTATGGTGGTGCTAGTACATAAAAGCTGAAGGGATATTCCCAAAAAAGCAAGTGTAGAAAAAGTGAGCGATCATCAAGGTATAATGGAAACCATCAAAGAAGACAATGTACCAGGGAGATGGGAGAGAACCAGGGAGAGTATGAGGCTCAGTGCTGAGTGGACATGGTGGACATGGAAGTCTTGTGGGCAGTGGCTGGGCTCAGTGAACCACACTTCTTATTCCTTCCAATGCTGTGTTATTTCACCTCAGGTTCTCATGATAGTCTACAAAATATCTTCATCCAACAACTATTTATTAAGCACTAACCAGGTTTAAGTGTGCTAAGGATGGGAAAAATAATGGTGGTAAAGAAGTAGACATGGTTCCTGCCTTTACGTACCTCAGAGCATGCTAGTAAACCAAAGTGTAACAGAATCAGAAAGCAGATAGGTCAGGGTGTAGGGGCAGGCCTGATAGAGTTGTGGCTAGAGAGGCTCAGGACTGGGGATGTAGACACTGGGCATCAGGCTAGATTGCCATTGTCAGCTTCTTTCCTTTCCATGTGAACAGGGGGTCAGGGAATCATTGACAGAGGTGTGACAGAACTAAATTGCTGTAGTTAGAGCCATTCTGTCATTAGAGTGAATAAACCCAATTTCTTCAGATTCAGGACTTTGCTTAAGAATTGACCACACAGCTACATGGTTTGTTCCTTCGACTTTTTTGTTTCGTGTGGAAGAATTTGTCTTCTTTTAATTTGTCTTCTTTTTTAATTTGTCTTTTTCATTCTTTTACATTCAGACATAAAAGGAATGTACACAGTAAATCTTATGTACCCTGAATAACCTAAAATAAACTTATACAAATTAATCCTAACCTTGTTTAACTTACATTTCTGTCTGTATTACTTCTTTTGGGATATTATAGTTTTCTTTTCTTTTCTTTTTTTTTTTTTTTTTTGACAAGTGAACATTTATTTGTATGCCTTTCTTCCTATGTGTATTTCAAGTGTTTTTCAAAACAAGGCCCTAGGACTCTCCAGATTCAATTATGTCCTTGGGCTTGGTCAACTGCTGCAGAAGTCTTAGGGAGCCTTGTACAAATGCTAGAGTGACTCATTTACCAACATTAAACCCTAAGATAGATGCAACAAAGCAGGACTCCTTCCTCCACGGAATGTGCTGATTTCAGACGATGGAGTACTCAATGTAGAAAACACTGGAATTTTTCTTTGGAACTGGAGTGTGATGAGAGATGCTTGCCATGAACATAAGCTATTGTCTTTTCTTTTCTTTGAGACGGAGTTTCGCTTGTTGCCCAGGCTAGAGTGCAAGGGCGTGATCTCGGCTCACTGCAACCTCCGCCTGGCAAGTCTCCTGCCTCAGCCTCCCGAGTAGCTGAGTCTACAGGCACATGCCACTATGCCCGGTTAATTTTTGTATTTTTACTAGAGACAGCATTTCTCCATGTTGGTCAGGCTGGTCTTGAACCCTCAACCTCAGGTGATCCGCCTGCCTCAGCCTCCCAAAGTGTTGGGATTACAGGCGTGAGCCATTACGCCCGGCCAGCTACTGTCTTTTCTTTGATCCTTCCTTTCCAGTTTTTGAAGATAAAGCAGGAAATAATCTTCTCTGAAGATACTTGATAAAAATTCCCAAAACAATCAAACACATGCTTCCACTTCATTGATAAAAATTTACCGCAGTTTGACACCTGGGTCTAGATCAGCTGGCGGATAAGCTGATTGATGCGTTCACCCCGATAGCCAGGTGTGCCCATCTCCTTGAGGAAGCCCACTCTATTTTTGGTAGCATGTCGGGCCACTGAGAGGTGGAAAGGGCGCAAGAACCATGAGATCTCCTGGAAATGCTTCCCTGGGAAGGCAATTTCATGAATGAGGTCTTCCAAGCAAATGACGCCAAACTTCCCCAGGTGCTCCTCAATCACTGTGTTGTCTGTCAGAGGGATGGTCTTATTCTTGACCTTGGCTTGTCCACGTTTCAAAATGAGTTCTCGGACAGACTTCAGATTTGGAAATCCCCAGGTCACATAAGGTTCCACTATACGCAGCATTTTTAGGTTCTGGGGGGTGACTTTTACAAAGACACCACTAAAAATTTTCTTTAGGCGAAGTCTTGCAATGGTTCTCTGCACCAGTAAACTCACGCCATCAATCCTTTCGATGCGTACAACAAAGGCCAAGGAATGTTTGTCTGGCAATTCCAAGGCATGAGGTTTCACTTCTAGTCGTCTGAGACGCACCTTGTCACGTTTCTGCCGCCAGGAATCATGTAGGAATGATTCTAGTCGCTTAAACCTGAACCCTTTTCCTTTCCTCTGCTCCTTCTTTGCCAAAAGTGCCTGCTTTGCCTGGGTGGCTTTGAGGGCTTGATAAACCTTCCTCTTTTTCAGCAGATTTTCTGGAACCAAAGGGATTTTTCTTTGCTCTTGCTCCGCCATCTTTCTAGTGGTGCAGCTACTGATCGTGCAGGATATTATAGTTTTCTTTTCTGTTTTTTATTTCTTCTTTTCTTCCTTTTCTTTCTTGCTTCCATTCATTGCCTTCCTTCCTTCTTTCCTTCTTTCCTTCTTCCTTCCTTCCTTCTTTCCTTCTTCCTTCCTCCTTCCTTCTTCTTCCTTCCTTCTTCTTTCCTTCCTTCCCTTCCTTCCTTCCTTTTCTCTCTCTCTCTCGCACTTTCTTTCTTCTTAAGAAAGAGTAGTACTTATGTATTTCCTTATACTTGTACTAAGTTTACCTTTCCATGTTTCAAGGTGAACCTTCTAGTTCTGCTATTCTGAGATTTGGTAAATCCATGTCCACCCTTCAGAATTTTGTAAAATCTGATCATTTATGAGAATAGTGAAAGTCAGGCTTTATGGTTCAGTCAGCTCTGGTGGGAAAGTGCAGGGTATGTGCAGGAAATAGGTGGCCAGAAGCAGAAATCAAGGCCATCTAAAATCATGGTTTTGATCTGAAGACAAAGGGCTCATGAGACCCTGAGCAAGTCCCTCTTCCTTTAGCTCTAGACCTTGGCTTCTTCCTCTAAAATAAGACTAGCCATTTTCTCTGGGGTGTTGGTGGTCATTTTTTTTTTTTTTTTTTTTTTTTTTTTTTTTTTTTTTTGCTTTTGGTATTATAGATATTTCTTTACAACAATCATATGTTACTTTATTTAAAGCCAAATAAAAATTAAGGCAATTTTTCTATTTTGAAAAAAATAATTCTATGGCCCTATGCAGTATACCTGAGCCCAGATGGGAGAAGACTTAACTTCTCTTTGATTTTAGGGAACTAAAACAAAGATTTCATCCCTGATCTGGAGGGCAGTTACCAACTACTGGTAATAGAGTGGCTCCAAGGCTCAGAGCTGCAGATTCATTCACTTACTCTCAACACATTTTTACTGGGCATCTATTCCACAAACAAGCTGTATTTTGGGTACTGAGAATAGACCCACAGAGTAACAGTGTTGGGAAGTATGTGCTTAATCCTTTTCAACCTATCTAAAACCAAGTAAAGATCAAGGAATTATACTTTTATATAATCAAACATAACATGTACCCCGTATGGGTTCATACTTATTAAAGATGACCCACAGCCTTTGTACACTTCACACTTGCAGACAGTGTGGGGGACGGGCTACTACAGAGAAGACAAAGTCCATTGACTTTCCTTACCCATAAAAGCTTTCCAAATAAAAATACCGTTATTTTTATTTTTATTAGTATTGAGTTTGATTACCAGGTGCAGTTTTACGTTGAAATGATAAACAATTTAAAACTTGTCCTTTTCCCCGGTGTTATAACCATAGATTAAAATAAACCGAATTTTTACACATTTTATTCTTCAGAAATAGACCTTTTCAAAGACTATTTTGCAAGCTAATTGCAGGCTTTGCGCCATGCTGGCTTGCATGTGCTTGGGACTGGCATTTACTCACTGCATCCGAGCTGTCCTGAGACTGTACCATCCACGTATCTCCTTCTAAGGGTTTTAGCCCAGTTCATTTCAAATAACCTCATCTGCAAACGTAGTGCATCAAAAAACGTTCTTCCAGCCGGGCGCGGTGGCTCACGCCTGTAATCCCAGCACTTTGGGAAGCCGAGGTGGGCAGTCAGGAGTTTGAGACCACCTGGTCAACATGGAGAAATCCCATCTCTACTAAAAATGCAAAAAGTATCCGGGTGTGTGGTGGGCGCCTGTAATCCCAGCTACTCTGGAGGCTGAGGTAAGGAGAATCCCTTGAACCTGGGAGGCAGAGGGTGCAGTGAGCTGAGATTACGCCACTGCACCCCAGCCTAAGCGACAGAGTGAGACTCAGCTTCAAAAAAAAAAAAAGTTTTTCCTTCTTTATCTTGCCCCTTAGCCTGTGCAACTTTTATGCCATTACCTTGTCCGTGTCTTTCAGTTGGCTTTCTCACTCTGAGTTCTTGAGATAAGGTCTTCAGATTTGGCAAAAAGGAAGGAAGTACTTCATTTCGTCATAAAAAAAAAAAAAAATACGGATGTTGAATACCTTCAAAATGCAAGATACTATACCGAGCCATAGGAATCAGTGGTCACCAGTAGATAGTGTCCCAGTAGTCACTAAGCTCCTGTTCTAAGGGGATTAGTAACTTTAGAGCAATCGTGACCAAAAGAGGGAGAAAAAAATTTCAGTAGGCAGAATGAAATGAGCAGGTAATCAGTGAAAATCCTTAATGCATTGTTTCCAAGCAAAAGGCACTATTTGCTCACATCTCAAATTAAACTATATTTTAAAAGCAATTACTCATTTGAACAAATAGATAAAAATGCAGTTTCACTGTTTATTATTCTCCACCAATCTCATGGGAGTAAAAATTAAATAGATACATTCTGGCCGGATGTGATGGTTCACTCCTGTAATCCTAGCACTTTGGGAGGCCAAGGCAGGCAGATCACTTGAGATCAGGAGTTTGAAACCTGCCTGGCCAACATGGTGAAACCCTGTCTCTACTAAAAACACACGCACAAAAAAATTAGCTGGGCATCGTGGCTGGCACCTGTAATCCCAGCTACTCGGGAGGCTGAGGCAGGAGAATTGCTTGAACCTGGGAGGCGGAGGTTGCAGGGAGCCACGATCATGCCACTGCACTACAATATGGGTGACAGAGCAAAAATAATAAAAATTAAAAAAATAAAAATTAAAATTAAAAAAGCTATATTCTGCTTCCCTTTCTGTTTCTGTCTTTTATTTCAATCCCTCTCCTCTGCCTTCATCTCTGTATTTCTCGGTGTACCTCCATGTGCCTCTTCCCTAGTCCACGTGCATCTTCATCAACACTTGATTTGTTTGTTTCTATGTCTCTTCCCATCTGCACTCCTAATCTGTCTGCTCTGGATTATGTGTGCATGTGCTGTTACATCACCAGGAAATACATACTTCTGGCCAGAAAAGAGGGAGAGAGAAACCCAGTTCTCTTCCTATTCAGCAAGCATAAAAAAAAGTTACACATTTTATGTGTGTCTAGGAAAGATGGACTGCCGCCGGCCCCAGAACTAGCTATATCTGAATGGAACATTTATGCTCAATATGAATGAGGCAACCCCCAGATGTATAATGGTGGGAGGCAGCATAGCTGGCAGTTAAGGGCATGAGCTTTAGCATTGGGCAGCTATAGTGTCAAATCCCAGCTCTGCCACTTATTAACTATGGGATCTACCAAATAATTCAATCTTTCAAATCTTTTGTATCCTCCTCTACAAAATGGGGGTAATAAAAGTAACCACCTCACTGGGTTTCTGTGGGGATGTAAAAAGATAATACATGAAAGTATTAACACAGTGTTATTCATCTAATAAACATTCAATAAACTCATTATTAATTATTATTATCTAATTTGATTCTCTACAACATGGAAATAAAAAATAAAAACATGAAAGGCTTGTTTATTGCTTTGCACATCATCGACGACACAAGCACCATAGGCAAGATGAAGGGCAGGAATTCGTGACTAATTGAAGAGCTTTGAGTGGTTGTGATCGGTAACAGTTTTTGAGGAAGGACTGTGTTGTCTCAGCTGGAAGAATTAGCACCAGTTTAAGTTTGGCCGAAAGAATGTTGAGCTGTGGGTTATTTTCTTTTTTTCTTTGTTTTTCGTTTTTTTTGTTTTGTTTTGTTTTGTTTTTGAGATGGAGTCTCACTTTGTCGGCCAGGCTAGAGTACTGTGGAAACACCTCTGCTCACTGCAAGCTCCGCCTCCCAGGTTCAAGCAATTCTCCTGCCTTAGCCTTTCGAGTAGGCACATGCCACCACACCCAGCTAATTTTTGTATTAATTAGAGACGAGGTTTCACCATGTTGGCCAGGCTGGTCTCAAACTCCTGGCCTCAAGTGATCCACCGGCCTCAGCCTCCCAAAGTGCTGGGATAACAGGCTTGAGGAGCTGTGATGTATTTTCTGGGAAACCAGCAGTGAAGATTTTATTCATGAGAAAATCTCCAGCAGACATACTTTGCCCGACACTGGGCTTGGTTCCCCAACAAGCGGCTCTCTCACTTTCCAAGATGTGCTCATTACATTCCCAGCATCTGCTTTCTGCACCCAACATGAGTTCCTCTCACTGATCAGAAGAAAGGCCCCTATTGTAGAGTTATGTTATCAGATTCAGAAGCTCACAGACATAAATAAAGGGAATGAAAACACTTGCTGTTGTCATCATTCATACATTTTTATGGGCCTCTGAAATAAGCCTGATGATTAGACATTTGAAAGTAAACATTTTTACTACACTATAAAAAGAAGCAATTTTTAAAAATCCATGGGGTCTCTAAAGTCCCCTCCCAGAACTGTATCACTGAGACTTTTTTACATGATTTAATAGAAATGACCAATCAATGATTATACAACACATACCCTGTCACACACACAAACACACACACTTACTCAACATGCTTAGCATCAGGACCTTGACATTTTTAAATAAAATCTTCTAAAATGAAATTTCTGTTATTTTATCATCAGAACATTATTTTCCATTAAGAAGTTAAATACAATATTCCTTTGAAACTATCTAAATTATCAAAGTAGCTAGATTTGCTCAAAATTTCCCTTCAATTCTCTCAGAAAATTGATCACTCCAGGAGGCAAAAGAAAGTTAGAATTTGCCATCCAGTTTTTTACTTTTATTTTTTATTTTTTGTAGAGATGTGGTCTCACCATGTTGTGCAGTCCAGTCTCGAACTCCTGGACTCCAGCAATTCTCCCACCTTGGCCTCCCAAAGTGCTGGGGTTACAGGTGTGAGTCACCGCATACTTTCAAATTAAAAGATCTGTCACTGGGCGCGGTGGCTCACACTTATAATCCCAGCACTTTGGGAGGCTGAGCCAGGTGGATCACTTGAGGTCAGGAGTTCGAGATCAGCCTGGCCAACATGGTGAAACCCCATCTCTACTAAAAATACAAAAAATAAGTCAGGCGTGGCAGCGGGCGCCTGTAATCCCAGCTACTCAGGAGGCTGAGACAGGAGAATTGCTTGAACTTGGGAGGTGGAGGTTGCAGTGAGCCGAGATCACGCCATTGCATTCCAGCCTGGGTGACAACAGCAAAACTCCATTTCAAAAAAAAAAAAAAAAGATTTGTTTTCAAGCAATTGGTTTGAAAGACATTTAAAAATATTTCTGGAAGGTTTCATATCAATTTGACATAAAAATTATAGGTTTTGATATCTATTTATACTTTTTACAATCTATTTCTTTAGTTTCAGTCCAACTTGAATATAGGGGCATGAACAAGATGAAGTAGATAATTTCCATGTATAGGGATCCTTATTTGTTTGTGTCCAGTCACATAAAAATACACATACACATTGATATCCTCTCCCTCTTGTACTTTTTTTCTCTGACTCACTCTAAATAGACATTATTTGTTACCTTTGTCAATTTATAGGTAAAGATGACATACTTTGACCAATTTCCACTAGCCTAACAATTCCTCTCAACCTAGAACTATCCTATGCTATGGTTGCCAGTAGAACATCAAGAATTGAGGATCTACCCAAAGTGGCATCCATTCAATAACCAATTTTGGTACAAAAAATTAAATATCTAGATTCTTAAGGCTCTCACATGCTGATCCATCACTGCATTCTTAGCTGCAAAAAAAAGGTAACAAATATGTAAGTCCATACATTTACATATTAAAAAGCAATTTTGTTTTGTTTTGTTTGTTTGTTTCCATATGTAACATTTATAATTTAACAATCCTCCATTACCTAGGGAAAGGGAGGATGATGTGGTAGTTAGGTGTGTGAGTGATGAAGTCTGATAGACCTAGTTTCAAATCCTGACTTGGAGAGCTATTAGTTGGGTTACCTTTTGATAAATTAAATATTTCTTGCTCCTTTTTATTTATCTATAAAAATGCCTCATAGAGTCATTGTAAAGATTAGACTGGGCATGGTGGCACACGCCTGTAATCCCAGCACTTTGGGAGGCTGAGATGGGCAGATCACTTGAGGTCAGGAGGTCAAGACCAGCCTGGCCAACACAGTGAAACTCCATCTCTACTAAAAACTACAAAAACAAAAACCAAAACCAAAAAATTAGCTGCGCATGGTGGCGGTCGTCTATAATCCCAGCTACTTGGGAGGCTAAGGCAGGAGACTCGCTTGAACCCGGGAGGCAGAGGTTGCAGTAAGCCAAGATCACACCACTGCACTCCAGCCTGGGCGACAGAGTGAAACTCTGTCTGAAAAAAAAAAAAAAAGATTAAACTAGTTGGCCCATGGATGTAGAAAAATTAGCACAATGCTTGGCATATAGTATATGCTCAAAAAATGTTAGATGTTATTATTAAAATTGTTTTAACGTTTTGGTAGGCCTTTGGTACAAAATAAAAGTTTACTGAATACAAATTTTGTTTGTTTGTTTGTTTGTTTGTTTAAGACAGAGTCTTGTCCTGTCAACAATGCTGGAGTGCAGTGGAGTGATCTCAGCTCACTGCAACCTCCACCTCCTGGGTTCAATTCTCATGCCTCAGTCTCCTGAGTAGCTGGGATTACAGGCACGTGCCACCACGCCTGGCTAATTTTTTATATCTTCAGTAGAGATGGGATTTCACCATGTTAGCCAAGCAGGTCTCGAGCTCCTGACCTCGTGATCTGCCCGCCTCAGCCTCCCAAAGTGCTGGGATTACAGGCAAGAGCCACTGCACCTGGCCCTGAATACGAATTTTATGTCTCTGTCATCTCGGTCATTATAACTTCCTGCATCCTCACCACAAAGCTTCTTTTCTATACTGACCTTGAATTTGCTGAGATGTTTTTATTGCAGTTGGGAAAGAATTAAACCCTTGGCAACATCGAAGTCTACCTGGCAAATATAATTGCTCCATGAGGAGTTCAAAATCACATATTGTAGACATGTGGCTGATTTTCTAATTCATGAATGACATATTTGTTATTTTAAATATAATGTCTAAAACATCTCTCTGAATTTTACGTTAAAAGTTTAATTTAGAGTAGTTCTCAAGTAGAAAAATAGTTCTCAAGTAGAAAAAACTATCAGCCAAATTTTTTGTCTAATATTAATAAGAAAATGAACCATCAATTGTTTAACATCAACCAAATTCCAGGTACTAAGTCATATACTTTATATACATTATCTCATTTAATCATCCAAACAACCCTATGACCCGGATATTTTACTTACAGTTGAGGAATCCTTGAGTCTGAAAGTCTAAGTGACATGTTCAGCTTCCTATAGCTAGGGACTACAACCCAGTTCTCCCTGCCTGCCCCAAATCTCAAAGCCTTCCCACTGAAACAAATTGATCTATGGAATTTTTCACGTTTTAACTGGTGGTCTTGGCTGAAAATCCATAATCTCCATAATGGCAAAATAGTTCCCCAAGATGGGGAAAATTCATTCAGGGCAGTTATGCGGCAATGAGACAGCCAGGTGGGAAGGGGTCCCTGGAGAAACTCCAACCAGCCTGCCCACTGAGGTGGAGCCTCAGGAAGTTAAGGAGGTTTGCAGCTGGGAGGAGCTTGGCCCCGCCTCTTCCTGTGCAGAACAGGGGATTCAAATGGCGGGCGGGAAGTGCTCTAGCAGAGGGACTCTGGCCTTGGGAGAGTCCCTGTTTCCCCCTTTTTTTCCTTTTCACCCAATAAAATCCTGCTTTGCTCAACCTTTAAACCGTCTGTGAGCCCAAATTTTCGTGGCCGTGGGACAGACAAGAACCCTGACTTTAGCTGAACTAAGGAAAGTCCTGCAACAGCAATAGACTAAACAAAGACTACTGTGCCTAGTTGAACTATTTTTTATGCTTCTTCAGGTAAATGGCTTACATGTGTAGGCACAGTCATTGTTTTGTTTGCCCTCAGAAAATCTCTTGTGTTATTCCCATTTAACAGAAAAATAGAAACAGAGAAGATCGAGTTTCCCTGCTTAAGGCAAAGAAGGCTGTTGATATGACTATTCTTGACTTTTCACTGGACTTTTTTCAGCAAGACTGTACATCATTAGGACAGGGACTTAGTCACATCATCACTCTTAAAAACTTAAGGCTGTCTCTGACCTTATGAATCATCTTCCGCAGGGGAACGTTATGTATTCAGTTTTGGACCACACACTGTTTTGAGGCACTGATGAAAGCTCTGGACCCTCCTCCAAGAAAAATGCACATATGCACCCACCAAACTTGGCACTTACATTCAGTGGCATCATGAACCTCCGTCCGCAGACCTCCTGGGGGCTGATGCCTTCTGGCCAAGAATCCCTGATCTAATGAATTTTAAAACTGCCTGTTAAATATGAAGAAACTCAAGCCTAGGAGACATATTCCCTCAAGATCACCCAGCTAAGCTGTTTGCATAGTGTGGGCCCCTGGACAAACAAAGCCATCCTGATTTTGCTGTCTATAAAAAAGTCTATGGCTATTGATTAGGAAAATAAAGCATACTTTTGGAAAAGAGTATATTCTACAATGTACTGCATGTAGAGTGCTTTTTAAAACTTAAAAACCGATTATGGATACTATTTCTAAATAAAGGAGATTAGGTCAGATTACAGTGAATAAAGTGAAAAACAAAGAAAGATGAGTGGATAGGCAGAATGATGCCAGTTAATTGTCAGGAACTGGGAATCAAACTTTGCCATCTTTGTCAACAAGGACAAAAACCTATGGGGACTTACTACAATCCCATTTTCCATCAATTTTAGAAGTTTTTTATTTGGTGAATGTTGTGTTAGCGTGATTTCTTCAAACAAAGCTTAATTATGAAACTAAGTTATGTAGGATTTCTCCATTCTTACCAGTTTTTAGAAAATTCATCAAATGACTTTTCTCTCTAAATATGAAAAAGATAAGAACTGATTTGATTCTTAACAGAGAAACTTATATTTTACATTTATCACTACTATCTTTGGGGAGGATGGGACAGATTTGCAGTGGGACAGGTGCCTTTCAGAGAGTAGGATCTAGAGTCATGAAGACTTGGATTCAAATCCCAGAATCCCAGCTGCATTCTCAAGGGTGGTTCTACTCCGCCTCTCTCAGCCCATTGGTGCCTTTCAGAGAGTAGGATCTAGAGTCATGAAGACTTAGATTCAAATCCCAGTATCCCAGCTGGATTCTTAAGGGTGGTTCTACTCCACCTCTCAGCCCATTTCATCATGTGGAAAATGGCCGTAGGAACAATTCTTCCTTATAAGGCTTAATGCAGATTATAAAGCGCTTGGTAATTCCTGAAACATGATTAGTGCTCAGTCTGTTACCTCTCGTTGCTGTTTTTCTGCTGGCTGAAGGACGTGGTAAGAAAGGTGCTCTCAGAAAAGCCCTCTCTGGGGTCACCTCCCAGGAAACTCAGCCTTTTGGCAGCTACCATCTGGGGTATCACTGAACAAGGTACAACTCCATGTGTCAGATGGCTCAGTGTCTAATCTCTTCTCTGTTTCAAATCTGTTTTAGCAGCTACCTTGAAAGTGATGGGACAATTATGGATATAAAGGTCTCTATATAAAAAGAAAATTTACCATTTTATTATCAAGAATGCTTTTCCATTTTCCCTACTTGTTTGAAATCAAGACAAAAGCATACAATAGTCTGGTACATATCAAGGTCTTTGTCACAATTATATATACATATGTGTATGTGTGTATATAATTTAATTAATCATGTATGGTCAGCTCTTTCTACCTGGGGATTCAAGCAACCCAGATCAAAAATGTAGTTAGGCCTACCATGGATGCATCTGTGCTAAACATGTACATACTTGTTTCCTTGTCATTATTTCTTAACAATACAGTGTAACAACTATGTATGTAGCATTTATATTCCCCTGCTGATACTGAGGGATGACTATATTTAAAATACTCTTTTTACCTTGTGAAATTATCATTTCTCTTTTCATGTTGCATAATCTATGGTTTCATTACCATTAAAGCATCAACCAGAAGCTTCTCAGTGCCAACATTATATATAAATATTGTAATAATAACAGAAGGAAAATCATTTGCCTAATTTTTTTTTTTTTTTTTTTTTTTTTTTTTTTTTTTTTTTTTGAGGCGAAGTCTCGCTCTGTCGCCCGGACTGGAGTGCAGTGGCCGGATCTCAGCTCACTGCAAGCTCCGCCTCCCGGGTTTGCGCCATTCTCCCGCCTCAGCCTCCCGAGTAGCTGGGACTACAGGCGCCCGCCACCTCGCCCGGCTAGTTTTTTTTTGTATTTTTAGTAGAGACGGGGTTTCACTGTGTTAGTCAGGATGGTCTCGATCTCCTGACCTCGTGATCCGCCCGTCTCGGCCTCCCAAAGTGCTGGGATTACAGGCTTGAGCCACCGCGCCCGGCCCATTTGCCTAATTTTTAAGAAATGATTTTGAAAAAGTGTATCCCAAATTACTAATTTATTCATTTTAATTATGAGAAAGCTGATGCATACAAAGTAATCCTATGTAATATATATGGAAGTTATAACTCATCCTAATGCATATCCTATAAACTCACCACACAGCCTAAGACCTAGAACATTTCCAATGCCCTTGAAGACCCAGGCTCCTCTCCAATCCCTTCCCTTCACCTCCCCACCCCCAGAGGTAACCAGTGTCCTGAATAATTCATTTATTTTAAAATAAAATTTGAAATGAGATCATACGAATTTAGGTACTAGCTTCTCCAGGGCCCTGGGATCCAGGCATTCCAAAGATTCTCTCCAGACTCTCAGGTAAAGGTATCAGTGAGAGCCCACTTCCCTGAGAGGGTGAGAAGTTTGTCTTTCTAAACACACAGGACAGGCTGGGCATGGTGGCTCTTGCATGTAATGTCAGCCCTTTGGGAGGCTGAGGCGGGCAAATCACCTGAGGTCAGGAGTTTGAGACCAGCCTGGCCAACATGGTGAAAGCCCTTCTCTACTAAAAATACAAAAACTAGCCAGGCATGATAGTGGGCACCCACAATCCCACCTACTGGGGAGGCTGAGGCAGGAGAATCACTTGAAACCAGGAGGCAGAGGTTGCAGTGAGCTGAGATGTCACCACTGCATTCCAGCCTGGGTGACAGAATGAGACCTTGCCTCAAAAAAAAAAAAAATAAATAAACACACAAGACAAATGTTCTTATGCTGTCTAAAGCTGTAAGAAGTATACAGTGTGAACAAAGAATTCTCATCAAAATAAAATAAAAATATAGGCCAGGTGCAGTGGTTCACTCCTTTGGGATCCCAACACTTTGGGAGGCTGAGGTGGGAGGATCACTTAAGCCCAGAAGTTTGAGACCAGCCTGAGCAACATAGGAAGACCTCATCTCTACAAATAATAATAATAATAAATAGCTGGATAACTGGATGTGGCAGTGTGTGCCTGTAGTACCAGCTACTCTAGAGGCTGAGGTAGGAGGATTACTTGAGCCTGGGAGTTAGAGGCTGCAGTGAGCTGTAAGCCATGATTGCACTACTGCACTCTAGCCTGGACAGCAGAGGGAGACCTTGTCTCAAAAAAAAAAAAAAAAAAAAAAAAAAAAAAGTAATGAAAGCTATCCAATATTTATATTGCACCTCTCTCTTTTGCCCTTTGGTTTTCTCATTGGCCAGCAGGAGTGACAGATCTGCATTTGCAGCTGTCATTTGGTCAGGTGGAACTGGCAGACAGAAATGATGACTTCAGTTGCTTTCAAGTCTTCCAAGGAAGTTCTTGACCTTTATTATCCCAAAGGTGCCTAAATGGTGCTACAAGAAAGTACCACCGGGCGTGAATCATGAGCATGTTGGACCAATGTGGTGGCTATGTAAGTGGATTCTTATTCATCTGTGAATCAGGTTAAAGAGGAATCATGTGCATATTTTGTGAACAAAATCAGTTCTTTCCACTAGTTTGCTATCCAATGAGCACTATTCATCAGCAGTGGAAAATCAGTTTTTAGCCTATCCTAAATCTGCATTAACTCAGACTGTTTTTGAATTTTTAATCATTTATTTAGGGATATTAGTAAAGTACAACTTTGAATTATTTATAAATAAAGGGTTTGGTTAACATGTTAAATATGTAAGCTACATTCCATGGTTTAGTTTTTAAACACTGGAGAGTACAACTTTTTTAAACCTTTTAAATAACTTTAAAAACATTCACTTACATTGAACAGCTTAATTTGTTAATTATAAATCATTTTTATTTATTCACCATTTGAATAAGCTTCTAACGTCTTGCTAGCCTGGTGGAAGTTACCAGGTAGGTAGACTTGAACATTTTTCAAAATTAAATTTCTTTTAAAGTATTTTATAATTTTTACTGGCCTTCCTTCTAGTTGATCTATTTTAGTGAGACTTGACATTGCATTTGAGATGAGTACCAATGACTAGGTTAGAATGTGAGGGCTTATTTTCCATTTTAATAACTCCCTACATCACATACAGTTCCTTTGTTGGGATAAAAATCTCAGTAAAGTACACATCGGTCACTATAAATAGCAGCTACAAGCCTGTACATTCAGGAGAGTCTCCAGAGAGTGTATTTTAAACCCCACATTGTTTAGAATAGGAAATTCTTCCAATGTTCATATTTTCCATTGTGGGTGACATGGACTATCCCATGTCACATCTTCACTGGGTTCTGTTTTCCTGTATCATTTAGGAACCCAGCTGACAGTTTCCAGCGGATTGCTCAATATGTGCTTTTTATTTTTCTAAGGGTAGCCTGGGTCTTTTTGTCCGATGGGAATTTTGTATGCTTCATGGGGCTCTCCAAATAAAAGCTAGATAACTCAGAGCCGGCACCAAAGCAACTAGGTAATGAAAGAGTCCTTTATTTCTGGAGCTAGTAGCACTATTGTGCCCACTTAGAATAACAGCAGTCAACCCATTTTTTATTCCCACAGAAAACTTTACACTGTTGGAAGGTTTTCTGGAGGTGGGGGGAGACTCAAGAGACTAATACAAAAAATGAGCAGGAAGTGAGCAAATAAACAAGCAGGATGAGGTGATGGGTTATCAGGCTGATTCAAAGACAAGAAGCATCCTCAGGTCTAATCACACTGCATCTTTCCCAAGGCACAATCGGCAGATACAATACATGTATATCTCTGCCCACTCCTTCCTTGAACAATTCTTCTGTTTCTCTAATCAAAACTGTTGTGTAGATCTTCATCTTTTTTTAGTGGGGGCTCATTTGGGGGATCTAATATTCCCTCACTATTTGTCCTTTGATGAAGAAGATGAGAAAGGACCTATTATTAAGGGGCCTTGGGCAAAAATTGTGATGTAGAAAGAACTGATATCTGATACCTGTCCTTCCTGCTACTACCTTTTAAGATCCTTTAACTCTTCCTATCTAACCATGAGAGTGTATTTTCCCGGAGCCAGCATCTTCATAGCATATCCTGGCTACCTAGGGATTATCATTGCTACAGATGCCCAGTGGCTTTTGAACTGAACAGAATGAAGTTTTTAAAAACTCTAGAGTGAAGCCAGGGAGAAATTCTCAAATCCTTTAGTCTCTAAGTGCCTCACGTCATATAAATTATGTCTCATTGTGGCATTGTCAGAGCTATGGTAGAGCTGAAATCAGAGACATACACCCTTCAGAAAGGTGTCAGTTTCCCATGAGAACTCTGCCTGAAGTGCAGAATTACTTCTAGAAGACAGATTCTGGTGTCCAGTTGGGTCATGTCATCAGAAATTAACATACGCTGTCTTTCCTACATTCTCTGAAAGGGGGTTGGAAGCCCAAATCATTGGACAGTCTGTAGAGCAACATGTCCAAGAGCACACATCAGTGGCAGGGTCAAATCCGGAAACCCTGTCATTTACTGCAACTCTGGCACTTCTTTTCTTTGCGTTGTGCGAGGCCCCACTCTCAACTTATTACCACATTAGAGCTAAATGTCCTCTAACTCCTGCTGAAGAGATTGTCTTTTAAATCAAGGACAAAAGAAAAGACACCGGATAAAAGTTCAGCAGATCAGGGTTTCCTTATCTATAAAAGAGAACTAACACTTCTCAGGGTGGCTGAGAAAATTAAGCAAGATATAGAAAAAATGTCAATGAAAGTGTAAAGGGCAATGCACATGACATACGTTTATCATGTTGAAGTGCCTGGGTGATTACATTGGATTCACTTCTATATTAACTACATGGAGAGTTGCAGGTTTCATGCTGGTCATGTGCTACATTTCAAAGGAATTTTCACACTTCTCACTCTGCTGCCTTATGCTAGCTGACTGGCTGTCAGACATTCCAGTCTGTCAAAAATCAGATGCTGAGAAAACACAATGAAATAAAATGTCACCGTCACTCTACCTAGAGCCTATCACCTCTGGAGAGGGCTTAGGACCTCAATTGCAGATTAGGAGAGCCAAAGCCATTTTATCTTCCCTTTTCCTTTAGTTGTGAATTGAGGAGAAAATGCAGAAGATTTAAAATTCTGGCTTTATCCCAATCAGAAGGAAACTGTGCTGTGCTTACTAGGAGAACCCTACTCTCACCTTGGGTCTTACATGGCACTTTTTACGTATGTTAACTATTATCATCTATTTTATATGTTTATTTGTTCTCATATCTGTTTTCTCCACCAAACTGAAAGCAACTGTAGATCAGAAACTACATCTTACTCATTTTTATTTCTCCAAGACCAGCATACAATGTTGAATGAACACTAATAATTTAGTCCGTATCTGTGTATTAAGGCACAACTGTGACAAATTTGCTAAGCTACTTGTGAGGGAGGCAGAAATGTTAGTGACATTCGTTGTGTCTTCTAAATGCTGGCACCATCAATACCTCTCCTGGGGTTTCATCACTCCTCTGCTGAGCCTTCAAGCCATTGCGATTTCAACTCCATATCTTTTCTCTAGAGAAATGAAGAGATTTATCTCATGTATTTCTTTGATTATTAAGGATAATTGGACTTTTACAACATATAATTTTGACCCCTTATGCTTATTTAGTTGCATTGTGGAGGCAAACGATATGAATTTGGTAAGAGTCCATTTCCTTTTGTTGGCCTATTTACTCTAGTACTCAAGCCCTTAGTACAGCTGCCATTAGTATCTGCATTATAAATCAGATAATCATCAAATTAAAGGGTTTATACCAAATGTACAGGAGTCCAACAGTGAACAACCTGCATGATCAAAAATTTCTCTAATGAAAGAGCAAGCTTGTAGTCAGGAGTAAAGTATCCAGTTAATCCCAGAAGAATGGGCAGAAGTAGGATAAGGGTAGGGACAATCTCTGGCATGTATTTATCAACATTCTTTCTGATAATAGAATGTTTAGCATACAATAGAATGTAGTGTTTAACATACAAGTTGAGTTCAAAGTTTAGATTCCAAATGGTAAATGGTTTTCCAATATTGGGATGTAATGATGGACCAAAAAAGAAAAAAGAAAAAGAAAAAGAATGAAGTAATACATTAGAGCCCAATACTTTTTAATCAAAATACGAGGACTTAATTATTTTTTTCCAGTAAAGTCGAGCATTTTGAGTAGTACTATTTGGAAGAAGGAGGAGGAGTATTTATAAATGGAGTTTCTTCATTATAAAATATATCCTTTGGTTACTTTGTTAACGTAAAATTTGTAATTAAAATAAAGTTAGTGAACTGGAACTCTCAAAATACATAGACCCAGAAGCACAACAGAATAGCCTCAGAATTGTATTTTTATCTTTCAGCTTAATTTTTGATTCTTAGATCTACTGGGAAAAGGTCAGAAGGAAAGGTAATTTGAAGTTATCCTAGAAAGACTGAATTCTAAAATACCTAGGAGAATCTCAGATTACGTCAGCCCTCTCTACTTTGCAAAATATTTTAGAAAGTTGAATTCGTATGTCAGATCATTGGCTTTCAAATTTGAAGTGACTGTCTGCTTTTTTTTTAAGTATCATCTATTTTATTTTGTTGTTGTTGTTGTCTTCATAATGTGTTAACATTAAAAAGCTTTCCAGATGGCTTCTGGCTTTGAAATGAGAAAATTGAATATGTTTTTTTACTAAATGTCTTCCCTTAAAAACTTGCCAGGCTGGTTGTTATTCTATAAATTAGTGAGATAAAAAAAGGCCCCACTTGCTTTTCTTGTTTTAATCTTAATAAGAGCTTGATTTCACTGCTCAATAACGTCAAAGTAAAACAGCATCTTAAAATGGAAAAGCTTTCTTCTCCTACTCTATTTCTAATCTCCTGCCTTAGGCTACCATCATAAAGGTACCTAAGATTCTACAGAAGAGCATTTCTAAGAAATACAATGCATAAGGGTCAAATTGCACTAGGTCTCCCAGATTGAAGCAACTGTAATCCACCATATTAATGAGTGTAAAGAAAGAATGGCCAGTAGAAGCTGGCCGCGGTGGCTCACACCTATAATCCCAGTACTTTGGGAGGCCAAGGCGGGTGGATCACCTGAGGTCAAGAATTCGAGACCAGCCTGACCAACATGGTGAGGTCTCTACTAAAAATACAAAATTAGCCGGGCATGGTGGTGCATGCCTGTAATCCCAGCTACCTGGGAGGCTGAGGCAGGAGAATTACTTGAACCCAGGAGGCGGAGTTTGCAGTGAGCCGAGATCACACCATTGCACTCCAGCCTGGGCATTAAGAGCAAAACTCCGTCTCAAAAAAAAAAAAAAAAAAAAAAAGGAATGGCCAGTAGAAACCTGCATGACTGCCAAGTTCAAGACCTGGTTTGGCCCTGGGGATCTAGGAATATCCAAATGAGGCAGACCTTGAACTCAGGGTTGGTTGAGTTTCAGGGTGGTGACATGAGATTTATGGCTTGAATCTCAGAGTTGTGACATGAAAAGTATTCTCTCCACTTGGAGAAGTGTTTCCTCATGTCTCCCCTTGGCTTGGGTAAAATATTACCTGTGATGATTTCACCTCCCTTTGCTCTGACTTTACACTCACAAAGAGGTCTCTATTGACTATGCAGCTTCCTGACATCCTGGCTTGGGGAATGGGAGGTGTCCTGGTTAGGAAATGGGAGTTCTCCAGGCACTGAAGACAGACGGCATTTCTTCTGTCTTAACTGGCACTAGAGATGGCATCAGTCTCTTGTGCATCTGTGAGTTCATCAATCTTCCTGATACCTGTCGACTCTTGAACTCCCAAGATCCAATTTCTGGTGCAGAACTGTTATGAATACTCCAAAAAAAAGAGGCTAATCTGTAGAAACCTTTGGAAGAACAAGCAGCATCTCTACTCCATCGCTGTCCTTCTTCACCCCAGAGAACAAATGACAAGTATTTACTGGCCATCTGTTACATACAAACACCCTTCTAGGCTGTATCAGGTTCAAAAGGGGTGGTAGGAAATATTCCTTCCAGCAAAAATGTTACACTGTAACTTATTTGGTAAAAACAAGTATATGCACAGGAACAATGAATAAATAAGACTCTGTGTATTTGTATTTCTCTCTTTCTTTCTTTTCTTTCTTTCTGTCTCACTCTGTCACCCAGGCTACAGTGCACTGGTGCAATCTCGGCTCACTGCAGCCTTCACCTCCTGGGTTCAAGTGATTCTCGTGCCTCAGCCTCTGGAGTAGCTGGGGTTATAGGCGCACACCACCATGCCAGGCTAGCTTTTGTATTTTTAATAGAGATGGGGTTTCGCCAAGTTGGCCAGGCTGGTTTCTAACTCCTGACCTCAGGTGATCCACCTACCTCAGCCTCCCAAAGTGCTGGGATTACAGGTGTGAGCCCCCACACCTGGCACCATACATTTATTTCTATCTATAGATATCATAATCAAGTGCTGATCCCAGTCAGATATGATTACAAAATATAACAGAACCTAATACAATGTCATTATATAATGTAAATAATAAACACAACACCTAAAGTATCTGAAACACATAATAGATTATTTCTCTAGCAATAGGAGCAATATGCTTTCATCCAGGTCTTGACCACCCCCCAAAAAGAAGGAAATCAATATTTTTTAAGACTCACTGGAAAAAAATCTGGCTTTGATTCCAGTATAAAACCCATGTGTAAATTTAATATCCAGATGCATAAAGTGGACACCAGCAAATAAATTTATGGTTATGGAAATATTTAGATACTTTGAACAAGAGTGGTACACACTGAGAATTCTGTGGCTTATGAACTAATATATGCTTCCTTTGAAGATTTGACCTTTTCTTCTGCACTAGAATTATTTCCTGAGTCCTAATAATAATTTCCTTCACAACCTGTACCTATGAACAACAAATCTACATTCTAAAATATAGCACTATGGCTTAGATTCACTTTCTTATGGGTCGAAATCACATTCTTCATGTACACACTTCTTTCCTGGAATTATATAAAGCAGATATTATTATTATTATTTTCACTGAGACCAGAACCAGGATTTTGTAGATGTGCACCAGCCACCATTCATTCAAAATCGTTAGAGCCCTGCTATTTCCAAGCACTGTTTATTGTTTTAAAGATATGTTTCAAGTTGGAGGGCAGAAAGGAGTTAGAGGCATGATCCTTTTCAGATAGAGACTTTTCAGGAAAAGAAAATAGTCCAGTTGTTTAAAAACCCTGGATTTTAAAAAGAGCTTGGAGAGTCGGCCTAAGTAATTGGTGCAAGACAGTTTAAACAGAAACAGGGAGCCTCACAGCAAGTTGGCTGGAGGGGCTGACTCACACATTGCAACATAATTATTTCTCAAATAACATGCAAACAAGAGTGGGCTCAAGCTTTTTGGTTTCTCTCTCCCTAACAAGACAAATTAGAAAGAAAGAAAGTCAAATCCAGGAAGACTTCATAGAGGTGAGGCCAGGAACTGGTTCGTAAAGAACCACGAGACTTCAGAGAAGCAAAAAGAGTAAGAGTGGGCATAGGACTTACAAAGCAATTCATTTGGAGAAGAAAAAAGAAAAAGCAAAAACCCTAGATGTAGCACAAAACTGAATGAATGATCTCTCTAAGAGATGCTGTTATCAATGTGAAAATGATGTTAGGATGTGTTAACAGGAACGTGGCAGGCAGCACTGGGACTTCAGCCAGGCCTTGGTCAGCTTTTATTATGTCCAATTTTGGTTTCCCGTTTGAAGAGTTGTTATAGTCAGGCTGATATTAAAAGGATGGAAAATAGGCATTGGCATCTAGCCTAGAAAAGACGAGACTAAAGGATGACTTAATACCTGTGGCCCTCGTAGAGATAAGTAGGTTTCTATTTCAGCAACAGGAAATCTAGTTCGATAACAGGATAAATTGAGCGTGAGAGTGATTAAACACTGGGACCTTGATCACAGGATGTCACCTACTGAAGTTCTTTAGCTCTACTGCTTTCAGAGTACTGTTCACTTTCTGTCTTGTAATAGAATTTTTATATACATGTCTTATCTCCCTTTGGGACTGCCCTTCTTATCTTTGCATCCTCCACAGCACTTAGTGCAATGACTTGCTTGTAGTAAACATTCCAGTAGTGCTAAGAGAAGCAAAGCAAAAAGGAATGTGCTGTGACAAAATAAAACTACATGGTCACCATTACAAGGATAACAAGGGAGTGTCACAACCCAAGCCCCTATTACAGGCCTAGAGATAGATGAGGCAAAGAATAATTAAGAAACGTGTATCAACACAGGCCATGAAGAACCACTGGCAGAGTAGGGTGAGGAGTAAACTGTGATTTTTCCAAAGCAGCCCCTACATTCAATATCACAGGACATTACAGAGCAGTATAGTTTAAGTGAACATATTCAATGCCATGGCAGAGGCAGGGGATGGGAGATGCCATCAGCTATGGGGGAAGACGATGAGAGGCCAACAGAAAGGAAGAAAGAGATGCTACCTGTGACTATGTAAACTCCTTTACCTACATTCCTGCTCACCTTGGGATGGGGGAACAGCTGTCTAGGCCAGATTTTTTGCCTAGTTCTAAGAGTATGGAGCCTATGAATTTCTTCATAAGAAAATTTATCTCCAACAGCCTTTTCAAACATCCCCTTTATACTACCTGTACTGTTGCCTCCCTAGTGGTAGATTTATGTGAGTTTCTGTAGGAAGTGAATGACTCTGTGCATGTTGTGTGTGTGTATGTGTGCATATGCATGCATGCATGTATGTGTCTCTGTGTGCACACATCTGTATGTGTGTGCATGTGTGCGTATGCATGCATATGTGTATGTGTGTGCATGCGTGTGTATGCATGCCTGTGTGTGTATGTGTGCATGTGTGCGTATGCATGCATGTATATGTGTGTGCCTGTGTGTGCATGTGTGTCATAAGTGCATTAGGGCGTGTGCACAGTGCTTCCCACATACCTCTCTTTTCCCTAGGGAATTGTTCCAAGGTAGAAGCTATTCTTAAACAACCGCTGCAGACTCTAAAGTCTGGAACAGATCATGTGGTCCGGTCTCCTACCTCCATGAAGTAAAGTTATTTTTTAAAAATCATATTTTCTTAATAAAGGACCACCCTGTGGTAGGAGCTGTTCCTTTCTATTACACTGACCTTCCTCAAACCTTCCCAGCCCAGAATCTCTTTGATGAAAAATTAAACAGTGAAGTATCCAGAAACAAAGGATGCTATGAGTAATCTCAGAGTGGCCCAGACTTTCATTTTTCCTAGTAAAAGAGTCCTGAAGCGTCATCAAATTCATGATACCTATTATCTTGCTGAAGGATGACTGGCCCACTTGTTCATGGTGCCAATGAATAGTCATTAGTTCACTTCTCAGAGACACCAGTTCTGGCAGCTGGACACTGGGTACCATTCTCTGGTATGCAGTGAAAGCACACAGGCCTGTAGGTCTCTGCAGGACCAGAACACTGTGCACAAATAACCTTTAGATTGTTATTTCTCAATCCTCTCACCTTGCCTCTCCAGCCCCAGCTACCAGGTCTCAGAGGACTCTTGGAAGCACTTGCCTGGCCCAGCCCTGCTCTGAGCTTGTGATTCACTTGTTATCTCCATGCATCTTCCCTCATTGCCTGTGTTTCACTGGCCTTTGTGCTCTTCCTGTTCCCAGAGAGTGTGTGAACCAGGTCCAAGAACCAGGTCCAAGACTCACTTCTCTCTTCACTGTTCCCGTGTTGGTACCCTACCAGGTAGCACGAGTTATAACACCACTGGGTTTTACTATCACAAACTGAAGACAGACAGCTGCTTCCCAAATGCATGCCCCTAATAACAAAGGAGAGTGTGCACTGTTTCCTTTTCCCTCTTTTGGCAACTAGGGAAATAGCCTGGTGGACATCCTGTGTACAACTGGCAATTAGCACACCTTCTGTACATGGATTCTGCACATGTGTGGAAGATCACTAAATTCGTGCTCTCCTCCATGGAAAATACTGGCCAGAAAGAACCACAGACTCTTTTTTTAGGTTATTCTATTGTATGAACCTATTCTGAATATGCCAAAACTATACTTGTCACCTCAGAATTGGAGTGGGGGGCTGGGGAGGAGGGAATCAGGAGGTGATAGCTTTCTCGCACAGCTGCGACAAATAACTACAAACTTGGTGGCTTTAAACAACACAAACTCTATAGGTTAGAAGTCCGACACAGGCCTCACTGGGCTAACATCAAGGTGTCAGCAGGGCTGCGTTCCTTCCTGGAGGCCCCAGGAGAGAATCCATTTCCTTGCCTTTTCCAGCTTCTAGAGGAAGTTACATTCTCAGGCTCTTGGACCCCCCTCTCCATCTTCAAAGCCATCACCAGTCTAACTGTCTGCCCACCCCGAAGATATAGCTCCCCTAACCACAGCTGGGAAGGGGTCTCTGATTTTAAAGAGCCATGTGATTCATTCCAGTACACCTGGACAATCCAGGATGCTCTCGCCATCTCAGTGCCTTTAATTTCATCACAACTACAAGGTCCCTTTTACCACGCAAATTAACATGTTCTCAGGTTCTGGAGATTTAGGGGAAATGTTATTCTACCTACCACAGAAAACCACTGACTTTTGTAAGTAATTGAAGGGAAAAAATTAATTGGGCAAAATTCGGTAGAAAGAGGAGTGGCAGAATGCCTCGATACATGTTTCTGTCTCAGTTCTAGCGCAAGAAACTCAAGACAAGTCAGTGTGTATTTAAGCACTCTTGTGTGAAGGCAGACATATCTCTATTTTATGAGTGTCTTATGTGCTACTTTTGTCAATATATGTTCAGTGATCATCTGTGTAATCAGATATTTAAATGCATATATACATAATGATATATGGAGATAATTAACTTTAAGTTTATTGAACTGTATTTACTCTATAAACTATGACTTCATTTTTTTGTTTGTTTGTTTGTTTTTTGGGATGGAGTCTTACTCTGTCGCCTAGGCTGGAGTGCAGTGGCGTGATCTCAGCTCACTGCAACGTCCGCGCCTCCCGGGTTCAAGCGATTCTCCTGCCTCAACCTCCCAAGTAGCTGGGACTACAGGCACCCGCCACCAACCCCGGGTAATTTTTGTATTTTTAGTAGAGACAGGATTTCACCATGTTGGCCAGGCTGGTCTCGAACTCCAGACCTTGACCCACCTGCCTCAGCCTCCCAGAGTGCTGGGATTACAGGCATGAGCCACCTCACCGGGCCTATAAACTATGACTCTGATGACCGCATAGTATTTAAGCAAGAAAACAACCAAAATGTTCTAGCTAAAGTGGAGAGCATTTAACCTAACCCAGTTAAACTTTAAGTTGAACACAAGAGTAGCAGATGCAGTTCAGCTCCATGACATTGGGTGAGTTGTCTAAATGCTCTGTGCTTTGGTGTCCTTGTCTGCGTGTGATATGAAGCCAAAGATCTCAAAGATCGCTTTCATTCTGTGAAAGCGCTCTCAATGTGTGAAGTTGACTGCTTCTCCGGCTATTTACCAAGAGAATCATCTTAACCCTACTTTGTGGAGATCTGATTTGTTCTCACTTGACCAAAAGCCAGTCCCACGAGCAGCTTGGTACCCAAGCACCAGTCTGTTTAGTACTCATTAGACATGAAGAACCATATTCATAAGTCAAGCTGAGACGGAGTGTCATCTCCAGACAGAATCAACACCACCCCCTCCTCAGGAACTGGAATTTGGCTGCTTTCCAAGCTGCTGCTGACCAGGCTCCATTGCCCAGCTTGGCTGATGAGATCACTGCCAGAGTACCATGGGTGCAGACGGGGCCTGCTGTTTCAACATGTTCTCCGGAGGGCTCTTGCCCACATTTCTTGGAGAGGTGTGAGCACCAAACATGTTGAACCATCCAGCCCATCACTGAGCAGGGCCGTCTCTCTTCAACCCTTTTCATTTGGTTTGCATTTTTATGTCATGCCTCCTTCCCTGGATAAAAGGGATAAGAGGAGTTTCTCAGATTTGATTTCTCAGTGGGAACTGTTTGCTTTGGAAGCCACCTACACCAATGCTAATTGAGAACAGAGCTCAGAATGGGAGCCTGAGAACTGCACCCGGATGAACTTTTTGGTGGGCTGATTTCTGTTGATCTTGTCAGAATTAGGTTGTATATGCCTGTAATACCATGATCAACTATTTTCCAAAAGGCTGAGCAAATGCATCAGTGTCTTTTTCCTTTGACCAGTTACTTACCTTGGAAAAATTATTTGTAGTTAAGCATATAAAGTCTTCATCAGGAAAGCTACTGGGGATCCTGGCCTCACTACCCAGCAATAACATTTCTGGAACTCTCGAAGTAATCAGTGCTCTTTAATCGCTAAACAGGATGGGCTTCTATTAGAGAGATTACAGTAAAAAATAACAATCAGCTCTCTGATGATCCTGTGAGGAGGGAACGGGTGGGGAGGAGTAGATTTGGCTAAGGACAAGCCCAGACTTTCGTCACAGGGACAGACCAACGTGTTAACACAAAGGGAGAACACGGGAGCATCCTGCACCGTGCATTTCAGCCACAGATCACATGGCCCCTCCGCGAGCCGGGCCGACGCCCTGACCGCCCGGCCCGGCCAGGTCTCCGTACCTCTCTGCCCCGCCGCCCCTTCCCAACTGCGGACATGCTGGGTGGATCCGGATTGCATGGAAGACGCAGCCTGGCCGCGCTCTCCAAGTGAGTCCTCATTTCGCCTCTTTGGTTTTTCCTTTCTTTTCTTTTCTTTTTTTTTTTTAAAAAAAAACAAACGAATTGTTGTAAAAAAAAAAAAAAAAAAAAATGTGGGAGTGGGAGGGGAGAGGAGGAGACACCAGGCAGGAAAGGAATGCAGTGAGTGTGTGAGTTTCAGACCTGTCTGAAACTTTCTGGTTTCCACTTCATGGTTGCTCTGATTCGCTGGTTTTTCTCGTTTCCATTTTAATGGTGGTTTGTGGACCATTTGCCAGGAGTTTATACCTAGGCACGGGGTTTCTGCGTTTCAAATACCAATCCATAAAGCATTGTGTTTCTAAAGGTCTGCTGTTAATTTAGACCTTAGCCCTCCATTCAGAGTGATCCATTTGCAGGGCTCAGAGATTTTGGCTAAACCACACATTGCCCAATCCTTAAAGTAAACAGCCAAAGCCCTCAATATACTGACCATCTGACTAAGACAGAACAAGACCCAGAGCATGTGCTATTGATCAGGGAATTGTTCAGATAACGGGCTCCAAGGGTTTAGGATCATGAAATCCTGGAATGTTAAAGCCAGAAGGCAGGCCTTTAGACTCTTTGGTGTAATGCTCTCGTTCAACAGGCAGGGAAACAGAACCCAGAGGGGTAACTCAATTTACCCCAAAGCAGACAACAGTCGGTAGCAAAGCCATGGCTTTGTACTCTCATGCAAAGGGCCATTTTCACACTGGTGTTTATGAGGTTTGAAAAACGTACTGGGTCTTGGGAAAAGGTACCGCACAAGAATTAGAACACCAAATGGCCTTTCAGTAAATCTTTTCCATTTTTGAGAGTTTTGGCACTGATTCAGCATGACAATTGTTGTTCCAGTTGTTCCAGCGTTTGTACAACAGTTAATCAAATAAACAGAGGAACTCATCAGGGTCCTAAACACAAGACCCATGTCCATTACATTAGCAGATCTCTTGGATAACTAGTTTCTGTAAGTGTGGTTATTCACATGGGAGAGCTCAAAGGGACTGTAGAGGTTATCTGTATAGTATAGTGTTTATCAAACTTTTTTAAAAATCAAATTTAATCTTAAAGGGAATGCTATTGTGTGAAGGAGATGTTCTGGTTACAGAGAGAAGGTCTGGGATCTAGAGCTCCTCGTCCTCACTCTACTCTCCAGTCACAGCCCACTGCACAGTTGTACCCCACTCCTCATCCCTCTTCTACCCCACCTCCCCTCCCTCTTCATCAAAACTTCCTTGGAATCCTAGGTCTCCATGGAACAGTTCGGAAACCTCTGATCTCATTGAAAGCCTTCATTTCAGATGAGGAAACTGAGGCACAGGAAGGGCTTGCCCAGGGTCACACAGCTGGTCCTCAATAGAGCGTGGGATGCTAGGAAAAGAGCCCAGTGTAGCTGGCTGTCTCTTTCTCTCTCAACTCATGGTCCTGACACTTGTTTCCACTCCTTCATGCCTATGGTTCTATCAGTCTCCTTTCTCTGTGTCTCCCTTCTCTGTTTACTCTGCCATTTCCTAGATTTCAACAGCTATTGCCTCTCACTGGGATGGTTGTCATTGCCTGCCATCTGGTCCTCAGCCTCTCTCTCCCCTTTCTGATCCAGTCCCCTACAGACCCCACCCTTGAAGATAAAGTCCATTCTCCTTATTACAGCAATTCAAAGTTCTCCATCATATACCTTCAATATTTCTTCCCATTCTGACTTCTGCCAGGGAGAATGTTAAAAACATTGCGGGGAAATAAATAAATGATGGGCATAATTTTATCAGATTCTGCAGAAATGACAAAAGAAATGCACACAGGGATGTTGAGATTTGCAAAAAGTATAGAAGTACCTGATCCAGTGAAATAAGATCACTCACAGCTCCCCACACTCAGCATATATAAGCCACCACTGTTTCTGGACTCATTCTATTCCCTACACAGGGAATACCCTCATCCTCCTGTTTCTGACCTCCTTCCTGTTTTGCAAGGCCCTGATCAAATGCTCCCTTCCTCTATAAACCTTCCTCACTCCTCACTTCTCTCACTCTAATAACCGTTGCCCATCCTTCTTTTATTAGCTTTGTACCGTCAATCGAGGAGAATGACGAGGCAAGTCTCAATCATTTTAGGAGGTTTATTTGCCAAAGTTAAGGATGTGCCTGGGAGATAGGTCTCTGCCTTTATCAGAAGATGATTTTGAGGGCTCCAAATTTAAAGGGGAAACGGCGGGGATATTGAGAAGTACACAATTTTCATGTAAGTGAATCTGCATTTTTTACATAAGATCACATAAACTAAAGGGGCAGAGGAAAAATGCGGGGAATCTGCATTTTACATATGACAACAGACAAAAATGGGGTAGGGCAACACTCAGATATGCATTGGTGTCTGGTGGGCCAGGGTGACTGCACCTATAAAGATAAGCTGTCCATTTGCATGGCCATGGTGAAGTTTTAACAGCTCACTAGGAATGTCCTTGTGGACAAAATATGCGGGAGGCTTGTATAGCTTTTCACCTTGTAGCCATCTTATTTAGGAACTAAAAGGGGAAGACTTTGAGTGACCCAGTCCCCAGTTTGACTTTTCCCTTTGTCCAAATGTGTTCAGGGTACCAAAATTTAATTTCCTTTCACAGTACTAAAGTTATTGTTGAACACAGCTATCTTCCCTCCCAATAAATGGTACTTCACTTTTTGCAGGAACGATTTTGAATCTTTGAATCTTCAGCATCTAGAACAGTGCTGATGCTCCAGAAATATTCTTTAAGTTTCCTATTATTGAGTAAATCAAACTCAGTTCACCTTAGTTTACATTTTTCATTTGAGCCGTTTGAACACACAAAACCTTTACTCCTTTTGCTTTGCTAGACTGTACTAGGTTAAATGCTGAAACAGGTACCCAACAAAATGAATTCTAAATTCCTTTGCATTTCTGTCAGATAATTTATCTCTGTTTCATCACCTGTAGAGCAAGATTGGCTGTGATTTTTTAATGAGGCATGTTAAAATTCCTGAATGCCAAGACCTACACAAGGGCCATGTTATTTTCAGGAGCAGGTGTGAATGGTTGCTCAGTTATTTAGATTTCAAGGTGTTGAATTTGTTCCTACCAAGATCACTGAGAGATTCTGTCACCTGCAGTTTAATATTTTCACTGGTGCTTTTATCATTTTCCCAAAGCCTAAGGAAGTTTACTTGGAACAAGATTTGGGGTTTCCTGTAAATATTTGTTTTAGTCCATAAAGGGTTATTTTTCTTATAGAGAAGTGTGCTTTTATGTATTCTGCAGCTGAAAGTTAAAAGTTGTTTTGCGTGTGTTACATTTTCTAACAAACATGGAAGGGCATAGAAATTGTAAAATCATGGGGTCAAGGAAACATAGGAAATTATTTAGTTCATCCCACTGTTTTCTGAGGGAACTGAATCCAAAACAGTGCTGGGAAATAAATAAATGATTGGCAGAATTTTTAAAGATTCTGCAGAAATGACAAAGGAAATGAACACAAGAATATTGAGATTTGCTAAAAGTTTAGGAATGCCTGGTTTATTCAGTGTTATCAGGAAATGTAGCATTATAGTTATGCAGGATGCTAAATTTTGTTATATATATGTGTGTGTATGTATTTAATGGAAACTCTTTGCCTTCATTAAAACAGATGTTACAATGCATTTAAAACATTTTCAGATTGCTAGGAGTTGTCCTTAAGAATGTAGTTTTTAAATCATGCTGTAAAACAGTGATACCTCAGGGGATAAGACTCCCATCCAAAAATGGGTCCAGTTATTATGTGATGTCTTCCATCTACTTATTGATGTTTTTAAATCTCTTCTAATACCTATTAATGCGTCTGCCTCTTGTGGTCCCACTCCCTGTTCTGCTGTAGCCAAGAATAACAGGACACCCTTCTGTTAGAATTACGTTCAAAGTAAAAATCAACAATCTGGTGAGAGAGGTCTTCTCTCTTACAAAGTAATGGGCATTTACATTTTGTGACTATTGGTTAGTAGGCCAAACTGTTAAATGTAGTGAACTTAAGTTTCTCTTCAAAGAATCAGTATGTCAGTATGTTCAGCTCTCTTATTCTTTAATTCTCCATTTTAAAGTTTAACTTCCCGGTTCTCTTTGCCCACTTGCTTCTAGTTTCAGTAAACAACTTTCCCACCAGTCCTAATCAGTAGTTCACATCTGTTCCCCTGGTCACCTGCTCCGTCCTGTCTCATCCTGGTCACCTGCTTTGACCTTTGACCTGAGTCACCCTTGGTCACCTGCTTTGACCTAAGTCATCTTTGATTACCTGTTCCTAACCATCCTTCCCACCAAACTACTCACCCTGCCACTCTGACTCATACCCTTGCCCTCTTTAAAATAGCCAGTCGGAACTGGCTTAGACTGTCCGGTCCAACCCTAGCCAATAGGGAATGACACAGCAGTAGGGGTTACCTGCATCAGGAATAAGAACTCCTGCCCCTCCTCTGTCCAGGTGTGGTCTTGCCATTGTTCCATCTTCAAGGGGCACCCTTTCTGCAGAAAGTAAAGTTTGCCTTTCTGAGAAAATTGCATTTGCTGGGGAACAAGCATTTTGCATTTCTAACACTGACCAGTTTTGCCTACTTTTTGGTTCTAAGAAAGGTTTTCAATGATCTGGACCCCTTATCTGGTCATGGATAAAATTGCTACTGCTGTTTATAGATTAAAAATAAGAGGCCAGGCGCGGTGGCTCAAGCCTGTAATCCCAGCACTTTGGGAGGCCGAGACGGGCGGATCACGAGGTCAGGAGATCGAGACCATCCTGGCTAACACGGTGAAACCCCGTCTCTACTAAAAATACAAAAACTAGCCGGGCGAAGTGGCGGGCGCCTGTAGTTCCAGCTACTCGGGAGGCTGAGGCAGGAGAATGGCGTAAACCCGGGAGGCGGAGCTTGCAGTGAGCTGAGATCTGGCCACTGCACTCCAGTCCGGGCGACAGAGCGAGACTCCGCCTCAAAAAATAAAAAATAAAAAAAAAAAAATAAGAAAGAATGGCAGAGAAATAGGTCACTGTGCTTTGCATGTATTGGGTACTCTATACATGATATTGCAGCACTGCACAAGCAGTGGTGATTATGGAGGTGGTCTTGACCTTCTGTATTATGTGTCTTCTCTACAAATGGCCAGCCCACGCACATTCACACTGGTTCAATACCTGGTGGCCACAAGCCTTTCAAATCTGTTGATGCTATTTGCATTGCTATCTGCATTTTTGCCTCTCCTTACCTTTGATCTATTGAACCCTTGAAATGAGCCCTGCCTATGCTGCTTCTCACATTCCTCTCAGCCCATCAAAATCACTTTATAGAGACAGGCCTAACAGTGGCAAGAGGAATGAGAAATGGGGAAGAGGTCCTCTGTCCTCTGGAGGCGAACTTACCCTGGCATTTTTAACCAGACTAGTGAGGATCCGTTTCCCTGTAGAAACGGATTTCAGCTTCAGTTCTCCATACCAGCTTCAGACATACCTTGGGTTTAAAAAGGTGGTTGTAGGCTGGCCTGAGAGCCCAAGTACCATGTGTCATGGTGTTGAAAGTTTCAAAAGCCAATTTACAATGAAGGTCTTAGAAACAACCTCTTCATAAATGTAGTGCTGCCTGGATCTATTTCCAAGCCTAATTGAATTTTTAAGAGGAGTCTTTAGAAAATCTGTAAACCTGATTCATTTAGTCATTCATTCAGCAAATACTCATTGAGGGTTTCGCATTCTAGTGAATACTGCTGTACTCACTGAGCATTAGGAACATCAAAAAGGACAAAGCACAGGCTCTGGCCTCAAGGGTTCTGTTGTCTTCTGACCTCCCACCCAGCTTAGCATTATCTACATCAGTGTTCTCAGTTTTCATTTCTTTTTTCCTGTGACCTTCTGAAATAAATGCATTTTATTTTGTAACTCCAGTACCTATACACTATATATGTATATACATTTGAAACAAAAATTTCACAAAACAGTGCTCACCCTTGCTGTGTACAATGTCGTCTGGTATTTTCTTTACGATTCTATTTCATTTTAAAGTGCTGGTCACCCACTAAATAGATTTCAGAAGCTGCAGATGGGTCCCAAACCGAAGTTTGAAAACCACTGAACATCCCACATGACCTTGGTATATCTGGTGCCTGCCTTCAGGGCAGCTTAGGAAGCTATGTTGGCTGCCAGCTACATGGGTCAGCATGGAGGTTTTTTGTTTTTGTTTTTGTTTTAATTTAATTAGTTTCGTTTTTTTTTTGAGAGAAGGTCTGTGGTCACTCAGGCTGGAGTGCAGTGACGAAACCTTGGCTCACTGCAGCCTCAACCTCCTGGGCTTACGCAATCCTCCTATAGATGTGTGCTACCATGCCCTGATAATTTTTTGCATTTTTTTGTAGAGATGGGGTCTTGCTATGTTGCCTATGCTGGTCTCAAACTCCTGGGCTCAAGCATTCCTCCCACCTCGGCCTCCCAAAAGTGATAAGCCTCCACTATCTCGGCTTACTGCAACCTCTGCCTCCCGGGTTCAAGCGATTATTCTGCCTCAGCCTCCCGAGTAGCTGGGATTACAGGCATCCACCACCATGCCTGGCTAGTCTGGAGGTTTAAGAGAAGTTTTTTTTGGATGGGAGTCAGAGGGTGTGGATTCTGGACTAACTCCTTCAGTAATCAGCACTGTGATCTGCAGCACTGTGATCTGCAGCACTGTGATCTGCAGCAAGTCGCTTCAACTTGCTATGAAGTGGAGATGCTGATGCCTGCTCTGTATAATTTACAAGGTGAGCAAGAACATCCAGTATCATAATGTGCACTAAAGTGTGCAGAAAAACATTAAGTACAGAGCACAGGCAAGTTATTATTAAACAGTCTTACTTTTACAATATCAGAGGAACAACTTGGAGGGACCATTTGTTCTTTGTAGATCTGGGAAAGGATTCTTGAACAAGGCTATAATATGATGCCACTTCATAAATGGAAATCTCAGGGTGGCATTTGTTTGTGATATTAAAACTAGGTTTGAATTGAAGAAGCTCAGCCAAGTTACCCTGGTCCCTGTTCCCTTACTTTTTTCTGGTTTAATTTTTTATTTTTATTTTTTTGAGATGGAGTCTCACTCTTATCACCCAGGCTGGAGTGCAGTGGCGCGGTCTCGGCTCACTGCAACCCCCACCTCCTGGGTCCAAGCGCTTCTCCAGCCTCAGCCTCCCAAGTAGCTGGGATTACAGGCATGATTTTTGTATTTTTGTAGCGACAGAGTTTTGCCATGTTGGCCAGGCTGGTCTTGAACTCCTGACTTCAGGTGATCCGCCAACCTCAGCCTCCCAAAGTGCTGGCATTATAGGCGTGAGCTACTGTGCCTGGCCATTTTTCTGGTTTTAAAATCAAGGCAGCAACTAGGTGGTCGTTGGGTTTTTAAGTCATGAGCCTATTTGTAAAGGAGTGTGTTTTGCCTATTATCTGCTCTAACCCAGTAGATTTATAAACACTAATTTCTACTGTTTGTAAGACCATTTTTTATTAAAAGCAACTAATAGTTAATAAAAGCAACCACTAATAGAGATAATTTTATCAATAAGAGTTTAAAACAGTAAACTTTTAGATCAAATATGGCACTTCCCTCATTTATCTTTCACTTTTCCTTTTGTAACTATACTAAACCTCATCTTACACAGACATTGGTTAGAACAAATGCTTCTTTCTTTCTTTTTTTTTGAGACAGAGTTTCACTCTTGTTGCCCAGGCTGGAGTGCAATGGCATAATCTCAGCTCACTACATCTGCCTCTCAGGTTCAAGCGATTCTCCTGCCTCAGCCTCCCGAGTAGCTGGGATTACAGGCACCCGCCACCACGCCTGGCTATTTTTCCATTTTTAGTAGAGACGGGGTTTCACCATGTTAGCCAGGCTGGTCTTGAAATCCTGACCCACCTGCCTGGGCCTCACAAAGTCCTGGGATTTCAGGCATGAGCTACCACGCCCGGCCAGAATGCTTTTTTCAAGGCCTGCTGAATTCCTATTCATGGCCTAATCTACCCCAGAGCTGTGCCTTATAGGCTAGCTCTGCCTGCTGCATTAGCTCTTCTTTTCTCTGCCTTTTCATGTCTGTTTATTGATCTTTCTTTTTTGTTTTTGTTTTTGTTTTGAGACAGGGTCTTGCTCTGTCTCCCAAGCTAGAGTGCAGTGGTACTATCTCGGCTCACTGCAGCCTCAACCTCCTGGCCCCAAGCAATCTTCCCACCTCAGCCTCCTGAGTAGCTAGGACTATTGGTGCGTGCCACCACTCCTAGTTAATTTTTAAAATTTTTTTGTAGAGACGAGGTCTCACTATGCTGCCCAGGCTGGTGTCACACTCCTGGACTCAAGAGATCCTCCTGCCCTGGGCTCCCAAAGTGAGGGATGACAGACATGAGTCACCACACCCAGCCTGTTTGCTGATCTGTTTTTAAAAGGAATATCTACATTCACCTTTTCTAGGACTCAGTTCTCCAAATCACTCTACCTTTCACTTTGTAAGTAACAGTGGGAAAAATAAAATAACAATAAAATAAAATAAAAACAAAACTATATTCACCCCAAAGAGAAGAAAATAATTGACCCCTTTTGCCCTTTAAGAGTGAAAATATTTGTTACACAAATCAGCAACGCCCACCAAAGGCCACTGCTCATCAGCTCTTAGTGTAGTTTCCAGAGAAAACATCCAAAATACATAAAAGTGAAGCAGTTTTTTTATACCCAGCTTGAAGTTGATTTCATGACTGTCGTATAGCTTCTTTGTAGATACTTTCTGCAGCTGATTCATGAATGTTATGGTATGCCTGCTAATGGAATTGAAAAAGACTGAGTTCACACGGCTTTTGAATCAGTAAGCTGAAGCCCAGAGGAGTTAGGTACACTGGACTGGAAGCAGAAGGGAAGGCTTTAAAGAGCAGCTGATTGTTCATCTTCACTCATAGCTGCACTGCAGGTTGCACGAAAGAGTCTCAGCGCCCCTCCTGCCACCCGGGCCTAGCCCTCGCAGCACTAAATGGGTACATTCTTGACAAATAAGAAACTGGGGCCCGATACGCTGATTCCCACATCTGTATTTAGATCCCACTCATGACTCAGTGTATGACCACAAGCAGGTTACTTAATTTCACCGGCCTAAGTTTCTCCATCTGTTAAAGATGTCTATTGTCTGTCTTATAGGTGTAAATGAAAGGAACTAGCTATGCAAAGTACATAAACCACAGTGGATGCCTGATCAGTGTGACATTTCCATCTTTTCCCTTTCCCTCTGAACACTCCCCTCCCCAAAGACCCATGAAGAGAAATGGTATGATATCTTCTGCCAACAAACTGATAGATACGGGGGTGAAATCAGTGGAATTCAATTTGTGATTGGCATGCATTTATTAAAACATCCTTCTGCTTTCAGGAAAATTAGAGCTCTTTATTTCAGATGGAGTTATCTCATTGGCTTACTATTTAAAATGAGAATTTGTACCATTATACGTTGGCTAACTCTGATGTTAAAGGAAACTTGCTAAAAACTGATTTTTTTTTGGCAAAATATAGAATTACTACTTTTCTCGGTGGGCCTAAACCAGATTCAGTGCCAAGAGGTAAGTAGGAAGAAGTAGGGTTTTTTCTGCCAGCAGATGCCACCAATCTTGAAGTATTCTGGACACGTGAGGAGAGCATAAATTAAGACTGTTGACTTCAAAATCCAGATAAACTTGAATCCAAATCCTAGTCCCATCATCTTATCAACTATGTGCCCTTGAGCGAGTTACTGAATCTCTCTGAGTTTCTCAGTTGATTCATCTACAAAAAGAGGAAGATATATGTAAAGTGGCTAGCACAGTGCCTGGTGCTTACTCAGTGCTCACGGGGTGGGAATGGGGGGAACGTAGGTGTTTAACAATAATTATTGCCATGAACTGGGTGCGTAGATGCTTCTGGGTAATCACAAAAGCATGAGTGACTGTGATGAGTTGTATTAGTTTCTGAGGGCTGCTTTGCTTATAAATTACAAAGTACTATAAGCCAGGTGTCTTAGAACAATAGACACTTACTGTCTCACAGTTGTGGAGGCTAGAAGTCTAGAATCAGGGTGTCACTAGGGTCGTGCTCCCTCTGAAACCTGTAGGGGAGGATCCCTCCTTGCCTCTTGTAGCTTCTGGTAGCTCCAGATGTTCCTTGGCTTGTGCCAACATAACTCCAGTGCTTCCATAATTTCGTATGGCATTCTCTCTATGTCCCTTCACAGAGGCTTCGCTCTGTCTGTGTCTGTGTTTGTGTCCAAAGGGCACAAGCCACACTGGATTAGGACTTATCCTAATGACCTCATCTTGATTACATCTGCAAATACTCTATTTCCAAATCAGGTCACATCCTGAGGTACTGGGGGTTAAGACTTCAAAATAGTTTTGGAGGTGGAGGAGACAGTTCAACCCATCATCTGAGTGTATATACTTCTAGATTAAATGCAGTGAGCCTGGGCATTACCTCTACGTTCTAGAATCAACTGAGGTTTCCACACATTGGGCAAATTTCCTGCAACCTAGGGAGGCCTATTGTGAAAAATGATATTGTGATATTGGTTAGCTTTCTCAGTGAATATTTTCTCGTCACAAAAGAGCAAAAGTTCCCTAGACTCAAGCATAGGCAGGGACTTTCCTTTGAATCTCATCGAGTGAAGGGCAACCAGGAAGTGTGTGTATGTCCATTCACCCCAAAGGAAACAGCCTTGCATCATAGACTGAGCCATCCCAGGTCTACATAAGTTCATACCATGGGGAATATTTTTCCTACTTGCTCTCCCTTTCCTGTATACATGTTCAAATGTCTGACATTAATGAACCATTCAGTGTGATCCAGGGAAGTATTATGAGTCTGTTTTTCCTGAATCTGAAGGTTTTGGGGCTGGGAGGGAGATCATGTAAACCACCCCTGCTCCCAGGGAATGGAGTGGCTCTGTGATCCAGCTACCCCTTGGAGCCTAGGAAGGCTTACGTTTCATGACCCAGCCTTGGGGCTACAGGGAAATCTCCATCCAAGATCCCCAGATACCAGAGGACAAAAGGAACATAGCAAAGGGAAAAACTGAACATCCAAAAGAATAAATTTACAATCTGCCACAGAAGGCATCTGAAAAAGTCAGATGGGCTGCCACTTCAGTGTAATGAACCACTCACCTAAATAAATAGTACAAGGTGCTAGAAATTGTTGAAACATGATTATTAACAAAGTAGAATCCTTTAATCCTTAAACTGACTACTGTATTCCTTTCCTAGGGCTACCTTAACAAACAAAGTATCACATACTCTGTAGCTTAAAATAACAGGTTGTCCTTCAATAGGTGAGTGGATAAAGGACTTCAGTGGATGAGTGGATAAATAAACTGTGGTGCACCCAGACAACAGAATATTACTCAGAACAAAAAACAAATGAGCTATTAAGCCATGAAAAGACATGGAGGAAACATAAGCGCATATTACTAAGTGAAAGAAGCCAGTCTGAAAAGGCTGCATGCTGTAGGATTCCAACTAGGTGACATTCTGAAAAAGGCAACACTATGGAGATGGTAAAAAGATCAGTGGTTTCTAGGCGCTACGGCAAGAAGGGAGGGATGAATAGGCAGAGCACAGAGGATTTTTAGGGCAGTGAAAATAGTTGGTATGACGCTACATTTGTCCAAGCCCATAGAATGTACAATGGCAAGAGTGAACCCTAATGTAAACTATGGACTTCGGGTGATTCTGATGTGTCACTGCAGATTCATCAGTTGTAACAAATGTACTACACTGGCGGAGGATGTTTATAATGGGAGAAGCTATGTGTGTATGAGACGGAATATATGGGACGTCTCTGTATCTTCCTCTCAATTTTGCCATGAATGTAAAACTCCTCTACAAAAATAAAGTCTTTAAAAATAAATAAATCACAAGTAGGGTTGGTTCCTTCTGATAGCTGTGAGGAAGACTCTGTTCAATGCCTCTGTCCTCACTTCTGGTGGTTTGGCAGCAAACTTTGGCATTTCTTGGCTTGTAGATGCGTCACTCCAATCTCTGCCTTCACATGGCCAAGACTGTCTCCCTGTGTCTCGTCTTAGCATCTGCCCTCTGTGCAGGTCTGTCTGTGTCTGAAACCAAATGTCCCCGTTTGATAAGGACATCAGTCATATTGGATTAGAACCCACCCTAATGACTTCATCTTCACTCAGTTATCTCGGTCAAGTCCCTGTTTCCAAATAAGTCCACATTCTAGGATACTGGGGGTTAGGTCATCCACATATCATTTTTTGGAGGACACAACTGAACGCATGACAAATCCTGAAAGATTTTAAAATTTTAATATGTGGTTTCATAGTTTAATTCATAAGCAATAAGTGGGATAGGCCAGGTGTGGTGGCTCACGTCTGTAATCCTAGCACTTTGGGAGGCTGAGGCAGGCGGATCACCTGAGGTCAGGAGTTTGAGAACAGCCTGGTCAACATGGCGAAACTCTGTCTCTACTAAAAATACAAAAATTAGCCAGGCGTGGTGGTGTGTGCCCAGAATCCCAGCTACTCGGGAGGCTGAGGCAGGAGAATTATTTGAACCCAGGAGGCAGAGGTTGCAGTGAGCCAAAATCATGCCATCGCACTGGGATAATTATTGAGTACATTTAAAATGCCAGCTGGCCATGCGTGGTGGCTCACACCTGTAATCCCAATACTTTGAAAGGTCGAGGTGGGAGGATTGCTTGAGCCCAGGAGTTTGAGGCTAGCCTGGGCAACATGGTGAAATCTCGTCTCTACGTAAACTAAAAAAATTAGCTGGGCATGGTGGCATACACCTGCAGTCCCAGCTATTGAGAGGCTGAGGTGGGAGGATTGCTTAAGCTGGGAGGTCGGTGTTCTCGCCACTGCAGTCTGGCCTGGGTGACACAGTGAGATGGTGTCTTAAAATAAAAATTAATAAATAAAATGGCAGCTGGCTGAAGTTTGTTGGGGCAGGGAGGACAGCTGGGTCCTTCCCTCACAGGTAAATACCTGTCTAAAACCATTGGGTCTAGGCAGCTTTTGCTGCTTTGTGATCAGGAAATATTCGCTTCTTAGAAAGCTAACTAATCTCCCTGCATCGAGCTCTGATCCATCAATTCTCCATGAAGTCTGGGTATTAAACCAGCCCCAAAGAAGAACAGAAAAGGGGATTATCCTCTTCCACTAGGACACATGCCTTTTCTGACATGGGAAGATAAAGCTCTCTGATGATAAATTTCCAAGTCCATTTTAATGAGAAATGACATGGATTAAGAAAGAGATAGAGAAAATAAGAGATGAAAGGCATTCCATTTATTGGACATTTTAGCCACAGTTCTCCTTGTACACCCCTCAAAAAAGAAAGAAAAAGTAATCAACAGGGAGGAACAAGGGGTCACAAAGAGGAGATAAGAATTTTCCCCTACATTTATTCTGCATTTCTCAGCCTTCTGTGGTGTTACTATCATCAATGAAAAGGCATTTAAGATCCTTAAGTTAGAAAAATCTTTTCTGGGCCGGGCGCGGTGGCTCAAGCCTGTAATCCCAGCACTTTGGGAGGCCAAGATGGGTGGATCACGAGGTCAGAAGATCGAGACCATCCTGGCTAACATGGTGAAACCCCGTCTCTACTAAAAAAATACAAAAAACTAGCTGGGCGAGGTGGCGGGCGCCTGTAGTCCCAGCTACTCGGGAGGCTGAGGCAGGAGAATGGCGTGAACCTGGGAGGCGGAGCTTGCAGTGAGCTGAGATCCGGCCACTGCACTCCAGCCTGGGCGACAGAGCGAGACTCCATCTCAAAAAAAAAAAAGAAAGAAAGAAAAATCTTTTCTGCCCAATTCCCCACTTCTTGTTTGGAAACAATAACATGCTCTGCAAGACCATCATGATGATGATGATAAAATTATAAAAATGGTGAACATTCATATAGTACTAACTATATGCCAAGCTACTGTGCTAAGTACTGTGCAACTATTAGTTCATTCAATCCTTACAACTCCACTATGACTTCAGTGGTTTGCTAATGTGTTACCTCCATTTGCAGATGAGGAAAATTAGGCTAGAGGGGTTCACTCAGTTGCCCACCTCCTCTCTGCTTGGGCGTGTGTAAGACTGGTGCCTGGTTTTTGGCTCCAGGCTCGCTCCTGGTGGCTCCCCTGGTCTCTCCAGCTTAACATTTAATGAAAGTTATTCCCTGTGTTTTCAGAGCTCTAACCGCTAGTCTTTGAGTGGGTGAATCTGGCAGCAGCTATGTTATTACATCAGATCCTGCTTGATGAGCAAACTTCTCCTCCTGGAGGAGCAGGGCAGGAGGGCTGGAGAGGAAGGATCTAGCAAGAGACTTTGAGTTCTATAACTCTTTCCGTTAAATAACTAGCCCAGGGGTCTAAGTACTGCTTTACAGGCCCTAAAAAGAGGTCATGAGTGTACCTCTTTCCCCAGCAGGAGACATGGACTTCTATATAACCAGCCAATTATCTAACTCCATTGTTATTAATCTCACATAACTTTGTATGCCAATTCAAGGAAAAGAAACTCGGCATAATTTTGGACCTCTTTTTTTTTTTTTGAGATAGAGTTTTGCTCTTGTCACCCAGTCTGGAGTGCAGTGACGCGATCTTGGCTCACTGCAACCTCCTTTTCCTGGTTCAAGCGATTCTTCTGCCTCAACCTCCCAAGTAGCTGGGATTCAGGCACCCACCACCATGCCTGGCCAAATTTTGTCTTTAGAGTAGAGACAGGGTTTCACCACATTGGCCAGGCTGGTCTCGAACTCCTGACCTCAGGCGATCCACCCACCTCGGCCTCCCAAAGTGCTGGGATTACAGGCGTGAGCCACTGCGCCTAGCTGGACTTCTCTATATCTTAAGTTCTAACCCCTGCCCTATCAAAGCCACAGAACTGAGACCTGGAGAGAAAGGAATGGGCTTTGCTGTCGTGTAAAGAGCCCTGACTTTGGGGTTGGCCAGGTGATGGCTAAAATGCTGTCTCTGTAATCCTGGGCAAGTGATTTGACTTCTCTGTGCCAGGTTTGCTCATCTAGATTGTAAAATAGAGCAATCATGTCTATTCAATGTTGTTCTAAGGATGAGATGAGATGTATCTGCCTGGCACCTTGTAAGTCCTGCACAAATGCAAGTTATCACTGTTAAGTAAGCTTCACTATCCTGTAAAATAATTTGTTTGTTTGACTCACTTATTCCAAGTAAGATTGGCTGGACGTGTACATTCTTCTTTATTTAAAATTATCAACGTTCGTGTTCATTTTTAAATAGACAGTGGCTATGATTTTTAGTTTTTTAGCCTTACAAATGATAAACCTAGAACTTCAACAAGGAATAAAATTGAGCAGGTTAGGTATTCCTCACTAGCAGCATAACCCCAGAAGGGTGAGGTGATTCCTGGGGCCTCCTACAGTCTCCTAGCGGCCCTGATACCCTTTGGTTAGGGGTCCCCAGGGGAAGTTGAGGACTTAAATTCTCTCTAGTAGGCTTCAGAGCTCCTTATTTGAGCGGAACTATGACATCTTGAAGAAAGAAGAGAACACCACCAGTCAGAAAAGCCCACAATTGTAGTGGTGTCCTCATTCTGAATATAAGTCACCTAACTCCTCTGAGCCAGTTTCCTCAACTATGAAATAGAAATAATAGTGCCCGTCTCACAGATACTATAACTATGAAGATCCAATTAGATCGCATATACATGATCAAAGTGTTTTGTAAAAAGTTGCCATCTGTTTTTGCTTGGATGGACCTGAGTTCATGAGTTGGCTCTGAAAACAGCTTACCATGAAACAGGATAAGATTAGCAAGACAGCCTTGCTGACACAGATCATAACAGGGAGATGTCTCATTTTGACTTGGAAGCTGCACTAATATCACTGAAAAAAAAAATAAAAACCTGGTTTAACTGTTGATTGGTACCTTGTGAGAAGAGGAAGAAGGTGGTAAGAACTAAGATCAGAGCATAGTAGAGAAAGTAGCCCTGTAAACAGAGGAGAAGCAGAAAGACAGAAGGGAGGACAGAGCTTTTATTTTGCTCCAGGCTAGAAAGAAAAACATAAAAAAAAGCACATTACAACTCTATATTCAGGTGTCTGTCCCAGGTCCTAGAACTGGAACAGACCAACCAAGCCCAACCCTTCTTAAAAGTAAGACTAGGTGCTTCCTGATTATATATTCAACTCCCTGGGAGCATGCAAATAAAGTTTCCTTGATGGCATTTCTAAGTTTCAAACATATTTTTCCTAAAAATGCATTGACAAAAAATATTAGGATTGTGTTTTTTTGGTTTGGACTTAAAAAAAAAAAATTGTTTTCCAAACCATAATTGTGGCCTACCCCAAATGGATTCTCCTCCCTACAGTGAGGATTTCATTTTTCCAGTCCCCCCGCCTTTTCATTTTTTATGAACTACACATGTTGTGGGAGCCACTCGTGGGCCCTCAGACACGAGCAATCCCTCTGGCCGCTGCCAGTGTCCTAATAAGGGAATGAACAAGCGCCTATTGGTGAGGGAAGGGGAGTCAGGCGGTGGATGATATTTTTGCTGATTGAAGAGGATAAGGTGTGGTTTGGCAGGTATCTCATTGGTTTGGCTGGCTCCAGACCTAGGTTTTTTCTTTTTTCAGTTTGAATTCTGTAGAACAGACTGCTAAGAATTGTTTTTTTCACAGATGTCTAACTGAGCCTTAGGAATATCATGCTGACACAGTTTATCTATGTTGAAAAAAGACAGGAATTTGGGGTTGTATGATGTTTTCATTAAAAGAGGTTGAGGTTGGTTATAGGTTAAAATCCTCTCAGTCACCAGGTGATGAAGGTGATATTGGACTTGATCAAATTTAGTCATGGAGAGAACAAGGGATATATCATTGGGTATATTTAACAAATGTTTAATAAGTTTTAAACATTTATCTATTCAACAATATTAAGTAACACCTTTTGCTTATACATATTTATATTCTCCAGTTTTAAAATAATAAACAAAAAGAGCCTGGCATTTAGGATCATAGTGATGCGTTGCTCATCTATTTCCTGTCTGATCACTAAATGCCTGCCAGTGACTCCTCTCTCTGCTCTATTTTCTGAATGACTCGACACTGCCTTTTAACTTAACTGCATCTGGTCCACAGTGTTCTTCAGTCACTCATTATGCATCGGTGTTTCTCACATGAGCTGCACGCTGGAATCATTTGGGGAGCTTTAAAAAGTTCTAATGCCTGGATAAGACCTCGAGCAGGATTCTGGTTTAATTGGTTTGAGGCATGGCCTGGGCATCAGGATGCTTAGGCATTCCCCCAGGAATTGGTGAGGGAAGGGGAGTCAGTCACATTAGAAGGGAGTGATTCTAATGTGCAGCTAAGGTTGAGGACCTTGAGAAGCAACCACTGCTCTGAATGCATCCTCTATTGGATCATCAGGCCCCCTAAAGGGCCAGGCAGTTTTTCTTCCTGACATTTTGAAACCTCTCAAGAAAATACTATATATATATATATATATATATGGAACAAGTTAGATATATATATGTGTGTGTGTGTGTGTGTGTGTGTGTGTGTATATATATATATATATATATATATATATGGAACAAGTTAGACAGGTTTCCTCTCAAGTCGGTAGATTCAGTTCGGTTGTTTAAAACTCAACAGTAGAGAATTGTGTTTTCAACCAAAATAAACTTCCAGACACATGGATATTGTTTAAACTTTATTTTCCATACATATAAGGAGTGAAGTACTCTACCAAGTAGTTGAAAACGGTATCCATTTCAAAGTCATAAGTAATGAGGTGAGATTTTTTATATTTTCTCTGTGTCCCTGCAAGTTATTCATCCCTTGATATTTACTTTACTTAGTACATACCTCTTATTTTACTTTTTCTTATACTATTAAGCCAACTTCACATCCTGGAACTGTGAAATTGCTGTAGCAAGGATAGGATGATATGATCAAGAAATTTAAAAAATTTTTTCAGATTATCAATTTTCAAAAGTAAGAGGATATGGAAGTGCAGTACCAGCGTGGAGAGAAGTTTGGAATTTTGAAAGAATTGTGGATTAATCAGGTGTCTAGAATTACTCATAACTCTCAGCTTCCTTACTGGATATTTCATTACCAAGGAAGAAAGGTCATTTAGAAATTCAGGAATACAAAAGCTGGGCGTGGTGGCTCACACCTGTAATCCTAGCACTTTGGGAGGCTGAGGCAGATGGATCACCTGAGGTTAGGAGTTCGAGACCAGCCCGACCAACACAGTGCAACCCTGTTTCTACTAAAAATATAAAAATTAGCCAGGTGTGGTGGTGGGCACCTGTAATCCCACCTACTTGGGAGGCTGAGGCAGGAGAATTGCTTGAACCGGGGAGGTGGAGGTTGCAGTGAGCCACGATCACGCCATTGCACTCCAGCCTGGGTGACAAGAGCAAAACTCAGTCTCAAAAAAAAAAAAAGGAAATTCAGGAGTGCAGACTGAGTTGGGAATATAAATTAGAGAATCCTCACCTTAAAATTTACAGACAAGTTATAAACATAGATGACATTATCCAGGGAGCATATGTTGGATAAGAGAAGAAAGGAGTTGAGGAAGAAACCCAATAAAAGTTACAAAATAAACTACAAAATAAATTTAAAAACAGAGAATCTCAAAAAGGATGATGTGGTCAACAGTGTCCAAGCTCTTTGTGGGATCAAGTAAGACTGAGAGCCCAAAGGGACATTGGACAATTTGTCTCAAAGGGCAGCTTAAAGAGCACAAGCTCATAACACAATGTCATTTTGGAGTTAGAGCTACTAATACCTGCAACAAAAATATTAAATATAGTCAACATAGTGTTCTGATATATTTAATAATGGAACTGAACTGTTCTTTTGATATTTTGATCAACTGGACAAGTGATTAAGATGTCTGGAACTAAAAATGACTAGCCCCGTAGAGATCCATCCCAAGATGATTTTAGGTCAACTACCAAGTAGGTTAAACTAACTGATAAACCTAACTCCGAAATTGAATGTAAACTGACAAGACAGCTTGTGATAGAGTGGAATTAACTATTTTGGGCTATTAATGACTTATCCATTGAATTTCAGAACGAATTTTGGCTACAGCACATGAAAATATTTCCAAAGGACTGCTAAATCAAACATGCTCAGTTTACCTAGTTGTACTGAGTTCTTTTTGCCTTCCACAGACATTGCAAAAGGCCAAAACTAACACTAGGCTTGATAGTGAAAAGAGAAAGAATATAAGAAATTTGCAAGGGAAGATGGTGCAGGAGGAATTATGGAGGTAAGAAGGCATGTGCTAGAGTTGCAGGAAAATATAGAACAGCTCTATTCATGAGCCAAGCCAAGGCCAATCACATGACAATACAAAAGGCTGATGGCACATGCACACACTACACACACACACACACACACACACACACACGCTCTTGAAGCAGGCAAAAGTCCACAGTCTCAGTGGAAAACACCAGTTGACTCCATTTGACTTTAGCACCTGATCATTGACTAGGTTCAAAAGTCAAATACTTTTCCTGTCCATAATCATTTGGTCTTCTTAATAAGTAAAATATCCATTTTCCAGCTGTGAACTCAAGGGGATTTTCTGTATATAGTTGCAACATAATGCCATCTCCAGAGAAAGTAGCATGGGAATGAGAAGCGAAGAAATGCATTAAAACATTTGCATTCTGGTCCAGTGAGCAAAATGCACCAAGAACCTACCTAAGCAAACACTGGCAAGAAAGTCTGTGGCTGGTAATTGCTTCCAACTATTGGCAGGAAGAAATTGAAAGAAGCGCAAAGTGTTGGGGGTTCTATCTCCTGTATTTTTTTTCTAAAATTTCTTCTGTCTCCAAGCCTAGCTTTTAGTAGGCTGCCACCATCACTCCTGGGTTGGTTTGCTATGGTTTTGTCATGATGATGAAACTGAAACCTGAGAGGTCATTTCTTTTCTTTTTTTCTTTCTTTCTTTCTTTTTTTTTTTTTTTTTTTTGGTGAATGATCAGATAATCAGGCTTTACCTTCTGGAACTGATGGTCAGCGAATGAGCTCTACAGCCCATAGCAACATGGCAGCAGGCATAGCCAGGTATTCCAGGTTCATATCCATGAGCCAGTATGAAGTGTCTGCTTTTAAAGCCACTCACGAAACTTTCAATAGAGTGTATGTGTGCCCTGTGTGTGTGCACACGCTTTGGATGACCTTCTCCCGCTTCTGTTACTGAGAGAAGATAAAGCTTTAATAACTTTAAACACCATTTTTGCAGTAAATACTCATGAGCCTAGCATAGAATTGTCAGCCTTTCCCTACACATGGATTGGAGTCACATTTCATTGATCTGCCTTTTAAGGAAGCACTGTTGTTCTGTATTTGACACTAAAACTTTTAAGTCTTGGAGTATTTGACCTTTCCATGTTCTGATTTAGATGAATCCCCATGAGCTTAGGCAGTTCACCTCTTATTCAGGTATAGGTTAGCCTCATGATTGCTATTGCTTTGTGTTTTAATGCCATATGCCTTTCTTGACTGCAGTTACTAAAAATACTTATTAAATACCTGCTTTATGCAAGGCACTTCGAGAAGGGTGCTAAAAATGTATAAAACATGATTCTTGCTTTCAAGAAACAGATGCCATAATATGGGAGATAATACACAAGTAACAGCAATAGAGCAAATATGTGATAAATAACTGGAACAACCACAGAGATTTCGGAGGCGTTAAAGAGCTCCTTCTCGTTGACTTCCATGATGGAAGAGTGTAGCATTTGAGCTGACACTGAGGGACAGATAAGTGGGGTCATGGTAAAAATGGAGAGGAGGAAAGAATCACTTAAGGAAAAGCATAATCAAAGAGGGCAACAGTGTATAAAATGAAGTTAAAAGAAACCAAAAGAAAACTTTGCTGATACTCTTTATGCTTCCTGGCACCAGCACCTTCCCTCAATTTCTGACCCCATGTGACTGGTCCTGAGAGCATCACACAAAAATAGTGCCCTGGAAAAATGGAACATGAGTCGCCTGCACCCCCAGAGGGGAGAACAGTGGGGCCTTTGCTTGGCCCTGTCTTTTCAGCATTTTGTGACTCAAGGCAGTTTACTTGTAACTGACTGGGTAAATGGATTTACCAATGGTAAACCTTATCTAGTTTAAACATCAGGAAATAGACCTGTACTGAGAAGGATTTCTGCAGAAGCTGCAAGCAGAGGTAACACTAATAATGCAAACCCAAGACAACGCTGACACTTACACACGGAGCGGACACTTATGCTTGTGAACGCAGACCAGTGCGTCCTTAGCCTCACACTTTACGTGTTCCTTTCAGCAGACGTGAGTTTCCAGCAGAGAGGGGCAATCTCACTGCTTTTCAGAAGAAACTCATGAGTGGATATATCTTTTGGAAAGTGGCACCATTTTTTTGTTATTTTGTTGGTGGAAAAGATGGAAACATGTAACCTATCAAGACTATCATATCTTCACAATCCACCTTGGAAACATTTTCTAATGTATTTAAAAATCTCCCCAGTGAAGAATTTTAGTAGGTTTTGAAACTATTTATTTAAAACGTAAAATTGAACCACCTTGGGATTACTTTGAACTGGAACAACTGATTGACATCAGGACAGACAATTTTTGATACAATTTTCTACACAAATTGCATCAAAAAATTGTGCATGGTTAGTGGGGCAGATTTAATATATTAGTACTGTGCTTCCACCAGTCAAGCCAACGATGTGTTTCTTTGTATATCTTTGGAATTAAAAAAATTAAGTGGGGCTGAGCGTGGTGGCTCACGCCTGTAATCCCAGCACTTTGGGAGGCCAAGGCGGGCAGATTACCTGAGGTCAGGAGTTCGAGATCAGCCTGACCAACATGCAGAAACCCCGTCTCTACTAAAAAAGCACAAAATTAGCCAGGTGTGGTGGCGCATGCCTGTAATCCCAGCTATGTGGGAGGCTGAGGCAGCAGAATTGCTTGAACCCAGGAGGTGGATGTTGCAATAAGCCAAGATCATGCCATTGCACTCCAGCCTGGGCAACAAGAGCGAAACTTCGTCCCAAAAATAAATAAACAAATAAATAAGCTATGACTGTCATTTAAAACTAAATGCCAAAATAAACTGAACTTAGAATCAGACCTTCACATTATCTATTACAATGCGTTGAGCCAAGATTTTTCAAAAATAATTAGTTTTATGAACATTAATAAATTAAATTTAACATTACTTTAAATATATCTTTGTTTTATTGTCATTCTATCCTTTTAAGTTTCTGTTCATTGTGTTTTGTAATGTCTACAAACATTTAAATAACACTACATGTAATTTATGAATGACTATACATATACGTATAATGTATATGTATACATGCATGTATACGTATGTATGTATACATATACATGTATGTATACATAAATGTATATATCAGTGTTAGTGGCGTATGCTTCATTTTTAAAATTGATTGTAGTATAGTATGAAAAGACATTTAGAAACCACTGGCTTAGATCATGGATCACCAAACTTTTTTGTAAACAGTCAGATAGTATATATTTTCAAATTTGTGAGCCATACAGCTTCTGTCATAATAACTGAGCTCTGGCACTGAAGTGCAAAACAGCCATAGATGATAGAGGTGTGATTGTATTCCTATAAAATTTTATTTGCAAAAACAGAGTGAGCTGGCTTTGGCCTGCAGGTCATAGTTTGCCAGTCCCTGGCTCAGATGACTGAAGCTCTTTGTTAATCTCCAGGGCACCTTAAGAAAGCTTCCCATTGTAGAAAGAAAACAGGTATAGGAACTTGAAGACCTGGGTCAATCCTGATTTTGTAATTACTTGTATGAGTCACTTCTCCTCTTAGATCCCAGGTTGCCAAGTATAAAATATAAAGCTTGAATTCGAAATAACCTCAAAATTCCTTCTAGTTTCATTAATCTGTCATCTTAGATGCTCACTACCTTGCCACGATTTCAGCTGGGCTCTGAATAGAAGCAGAATAAGTGAAAATCCAATTTAATACAAGGTGGGCAAGGTGAGTTCAAGAGAGTGGAAAAGGTGACAAGAATCAAAAAGGACAGAAATTCCATTCTGAAAAATGGAAAGTCACAGCTTACAGCTCCTGAGGAGTCCTCCATGGTGCTACTGTTCTAAATAACTGGGACTTGCTGAACTGAAGTCTCCTCTTGCAGCTAAGATGGATGGGGTCCTTGATATGGGGTAGCTGGCCCTAATTTCTTTTATTTCTTAGCTGCAGAGTGAGATGAAACCACTGGAGTGGAGATTGAAACTAGAAAATGTGTGCTGCCCTTCCGGGGCTCCCTTCCACAGGGCCACAGCCTTTGGAAGGAGCTTATACTTTGTTAAATGATTGGTCTGCTCTTCTCAGTTCTTCGGAGCCATCTTTCTGTATGCGCCAAGTATGACTGGCACCTCACTAACGCCCTTCATGCCTTCCAAGCCCTAGCCAGATGGAATAGTGTGCTTTTCCATAACCATATTGCCCGATTCTGCAACCATGCTATTTGAGCTTTCTGTATGTGGAAAGGTCCTCTTTCATCCCCCCAGCTCCCAATCCTAGCCATCCCAAAAGAGCCAGCTTGAATACCACTTTCTTTATGAAGCCTCTTCTGTTCTCTTAGCTGGAATTGCCTTCTTCCTCCTCTAAACTTTAAATCACTTTATCTATAAGTCTTCTCTAATATTTACCACATTGTACCTATTATCACATTCTTAACAGGTCTTAACATCCCTACAGATTATGAACTCCTCTCAGGGGTTGAATTCATCTTGGCTTCTGCCCTCAGTGGCTTGAATGGAGTCAATGTTCGATAAATGTCTATTGAATGGATGTGCTAATTCCAGCCACCTGTGTCTGTTTCCAGGTTATAGCAGCAAGCATTACCTACTAGCATCCCACAACTGCAAGTTCACACTCCACCTTGGTATCTGGCAGATGGTTCTGAACAATGGTTCGCCACCTCCTCCTGGGAACCTAGGCCCCCATGCCGCCTCCTCATAACCTAGGCCTCCATGCAGCCCCCTTGCTGCCCAGAGCTCACCACTCTGATGACAGTTCTGAATCGAACTGTCCTTGCCTCCAAGTCTAGGTTCCACGTGGATCGGTCAGGGAGAGGAATGTATACAAGAATAGCAGCCCATAAGTCAGTGCCAGTGCTGTAACTTTGTAAATCAGAATTAATGGACTTTTTTTTTTTTAAGTCAAGTCAGTGATCTCCACCACTGAAGCAGTTCCTCCTGTATTAGGTAACAAGTTTAAGGAATTAGTGATTACATTGGTGATCTAGTCAGAAGACAGCATCAGCCTTATTGGTTTGTAATCTAATCTAACCAATGGATTAGGATGGAGTTGCCTCGTTGGGATAGAAATCTGTTCCAGGACAGACAGGAACCCTCAAGTCATTTAAGTGCTGTCGAATGTCTCTAATGCTCATGCTCCCTCTCTCAGAGTCCTTGTTCCCTGAGTCTTAAACTGTTGGTGATTCTAACTCAATTCGCACACACAAATGTGGGTGCTTAGTTATTTAATATCATTCTATCTGTTAAAACATTCACATTTTTATAGGGGTCTTCTATTAACCTAAAGGGAATCTTTAATCATAGAAGATTCTACTTGGTTTGGTTTGGTCAGGCTGGCTTTTTACCAAATCACAACAAATGGGTGTTTGCTTTTCTCCCTCCACGTTGAGCAGGCCCTGTGTTATGTTAAGCAAGGTTTCCACTGATTTAGGAAGATGATCTATCAAGAGCAGAGCAGACTCCTTGACTTCCTTTCTCAACAGTAGGGAGATGGGACCTGTGAGCAGTGGTTGGCTGCCAAGTCCCCTGCAAGAATGAATATTCTCTCCAGTGGGCAAAGCATCCATGATTTGGTCCTTCATTTCCCATTTGCTGTCTCCACTCAAGGTTTGTCTTTCTACTTTCTGCCACTTGTACACAAAGCTCTCCAATGCTAGCACCTGGAGTGGGGGTATGAACCAACTGGATGTTAGATAGCTATGTGCAGGACCTCTGGAGTCAGGCAGGTAGGGTTCACTCCATTCTTATTAGAATGGCAGTGACTTCTTCACTAGCAGAGCTAGCAACAATGCCCCAGTGTCAAATCTATCATATATTACAGTTTCCTGTCTGAAGAAGAGATGAGGGGTACAACAGGGAGGAACAAGATGGGAGGCAATGCCACTCGAGTGGAAAGGAGCCCTGGGAAGGAGGAAATGAATAGTAAATCTTTTTCCAATTAAGAAAAATGAGAGTGGAAGCAAAAAAGCTCCAGAGGGCACTTTTGGGGGAGGGAAAGATCGTAAAAGGCCTGTTATGAAAATCCATTACCCATAAATTTCCCCACATTAAGCAGAGCCTGTCTAGAGAGGATGTTGAGAATTCACTCAGCTGACACAAGAAATGTGACTTGATTTAGCAGCATCCACATGCCGTTTACCGTTTCTATTGGCATGTCTGCAATACCACTTTCCCTTGCAGAGATCTCCTTTAATTACTCACAGGCTTATAATCTCCATTTAAGGACATCTTGCTTTCATTTTCCAATCGCTTTATGTCTTTTGTCAGATGTCTACCGATGTGATAGTGGTACCATAATTTGAAGCTCAACCACGTGAGATTATGGACTTTAGTATTGCATCACATGAACATTTCAGATTTGGGGGTGAGACTTGAACTTCTAGATCACTCTAAATATAAGACTCATCTAAAAGGAGTTCATATTTTTTACATTTGAAGAAGACAATGGAAATTCCTCTTTCTAGGAGATTGTCTTCGGATATGAAAATAACGTGCTTGTTTATATACCTGTGGTCAGATGTCATTGCATCCAACTCAGCCAGTAGAAATGTGGGAATATCCTTACATCCTGCTCTGGAGCAGGTGTGATTCAGTTGCATATCCAGATCTAGACCTCTATGCAAGAGAAAGAGCTAGAAAAATATAGTGCTGCCAGCCATCGACACCTGGGTCTGAAGTGTTTCCTAATGTTTTATTCTACTATGCACATTTAAGCAAGATTGTCCTTTACTAGATAATAGCAGTCAAAGAACAGCTCCAACTCAGATTTTACTTTTGATTGACAACATTTTTTAAAAGCCTAAGTTCATTGAGGATCATATTTATTTAAAATTCTTCTTTTTTTTTTTTTTTCTTTTTGAGATGGAGTTTTGTTCTTGTTGCCCAGACTGGAGTTCAATGGCGTGGTCTCAGCTTACTACAACCTTCACTTCCTAGGTTCAAGAGATTCTCCTTCCTCAGCGTCTTGAGTAGCTGGGATTACAGGCGCACGCCACCATGCCCAGCTAATTTTTTTTTTTTTTTTTGTATTTTTAGTAGAGACAGGGTTTCACTATGTTGGCCAGGCTGGTCTCAAACTCCTGACCTCAGATGATCCACCTGCCTTGGCCTCCCAAAGTGCTGGGATTACAGGTATGAGCCACCACACCAGGCCTATTTAAAATTCTTACTCATTATTTAAGACTCTTACAAACAAAGAATTCTAGGTTGGGGATGAAGAAAAGGTAAAGTTCATGAAAACCCAGGTAATAACTGGGCTTATCTTTTTCAGTCACATTTATACCAGTTGAATCTTAAATAATGATGGAAAGGGAGGAAGGAGCTTGGTTATTTTATTTTAATCATCTTCCTGGCCACTTAAGCATTCATAACCCCTTTTCATTCATTTCCCCTAAAGTTTAATTCAAGTAACTAAGTCAGGAGCAATAGATATCTTCTCCACCATCAACCCTGTCTTTCCTTACATATTCTTTGTAAACATTTATAAATTAAAAAGTGAATGTTTGTATCTGAGCAAGCTTATTGATTTAATAGGTTGGGGTAGATGGGGTGGTGCAAATTCTGTCCCCGTTTGTGGCAAGATGAATAGATTTTAGTTCATCTTAGGAAACTGTCAAGGAATTATCCTTCCAAAATCCGTATTTACTGGGGTTGGCAGATGCATTATTTGTTTTAAAAATAAATGTGAGAAAAAGAGGAACTCAATAAAAGACAAATCCAGTTTCTGTTCATTATATTTGTACTGAATATAACAAACAATTTCTGGACGTTTTAAAAGAATATGGCACCAATTGAAAAAGAAATTAAACATTTATCTCACAAATTATAATCTCAAGAAATGTTTGGAAAAGCTTGTGCTTCCTCTGTTGTTATAAACTACAGCTATTCATATAAACATAGATGAATCTCAAAAACATAATGTCGAATGAAAGAATCACAGAATACATGCAGTATTGTTATGTATAGTTTTTTTAAAGGCAACACTGAAAAATACATTGTTTAGGGATGCATACCATGCTGGTAAAACTACAAAGAAAAGCAAGAGAATAATTCAGAGATCCTAAAATTCAGGCTAGTGCTTATTTGGAGGCATTTAAAAAGAGATAGGTATGTGATTGAAGAGGAGCACATAAGGATCCCTAACAACTGGTGCTGTTTAAATTGGGTAGTAGGCACATGGTTATGTGTCTGATTATTCTTTAAAGTAGTTTTGTACACAGCTGGGCATGGTGGCTCACGCCTGTAACCCAGAACTTTGGGAGGCCAAGGCAGGCAGATTGCTTGAGCTCAGGAGTTCGAGACCAGCCTGGGCAACATGGGGAGACCCTGTCTCTGCAAAAAATACAAAAATTAGCCAGATGTGGTGGCACACACCTGTAGTCCCAGCTACTTGGGAGGCTGAGGTGGTCAGATCACCCCCAGGAGGTCGAGACTGCAGTGAGTCAAGATTGTACCAGTGCGCTCCAGCTGGGTTATAGAGGAGACCTTGTCTCAATAAATAAATAAATTAATAATAGTAATAAAACAAAGTAGTCATGTACTATACATTCATTTGTAGGTACAATATAAGTCATGATAAAATCTTTTTAGCTTGAAATAATAAACCCAAACAATTAGAATCCATCATTTTAAAATGTCCTGGGAATATGTGCATAGATTCAGAAATGAGCCTGTAAGCTTGGGGATCTGCCTGCCCTTGAGCAGGACCATTCTAAGAACTGTCTTTTTATAACTCAGAGTCAGAATCAGAACTCTCAGTACTCCCTGGGTGCCTTCTAACCATACAGGACCAACCAGACCTGATCTGTTTGTTGGACAGGATGTTCCAGTCATAATGATGCTAAGTACCAGACTGCTATGGTATGTGTAGACACAAGAAGAGGATTTTATGTCACTGTGTACTCTGTTCTGCAGCACGTTTCCCCTGTTAGGGTCTGTAATTATAGAAACTCATCCAATTATGGGATGTCACCATTGTATAAAGCAAATGTTGGGCTGGTGGTGACAACTTGTGAGTACATACATAAGAACACTAAAGCTTCCAAGTACACAGTGTTTTATTATTGAGAACCCAAGTATGACTGGTATGCAAACTTTAGTGACTCTCAAATTATGTCTATGTATGGGGAGATGGGGTGGGAGAATGGGGAATAAATGAAGTGGGAAATGCTTTGCTTCCTGGGTAACTTTGTTCCAAGTAATATATCCCCTTGCGTGCTCTCACCCCAGGAAAAGGCATAACACTGATACAGCAATGAACCCCACAATGAAATAATACAGCACATTTCTATGAACATTTTTTTTTTCTTCTAAACCAAGAGGGCTTTCTTTCACTCTCTATTATATTAATAACAGACCAGTTGACTATGGACTACTTACTAATCAATGTCTAAACATATTCTGATATGAAAAATATTTTTATTTTCCTGATTTTTTTTTCCTCCATAATTTTTAATGCCTGCCTTTTAAGGAATCCAAGGAAAAAAATTCAGAGTTGGATTTTATGTGAATTAAACGAAACCACAACATTTTGCAGACACCACATATAAACAAAATCATATTTAAGAGCCTGGAATGTTTCTATAAACTTCTTTTAACTTTCAAACATACAGTAAATCTGCAAGGCAAATATGACTCATTTCAGTAGCTCAGGATTTTCCCTCCTGATCACAGTATGGTCTGAGATTTTGCTAAGAATGTTTGAGCAATTTATAGAGCTACTTGGATATGTTTGGAGAATGTGCTTGCATTTCATGCTATGAAATAAAATCCCTGGGGGTTTTGGTATATGAAAAAGAATAATGAAAGTATGTGTGAGTCATTTTGCCTCCAAATAGTTGATAAGCATGTTTCCAACCTACATGAGGTTTTAACTTTTTAAGTTGGATCCCATATTAAGACCCAGGTTCAGACAATGCCATTAGCAGAACCAATAATGATGGGAATCAAATAAAAGTAATTGACTAAGAAGTCATCCTTTTTTGAGGCTGTGAGCCTCAGGCATTCTTCTTCGGGGTGTGGCCTTTATGGGGAGTGTATAACTGCAGAAAGCTGGGGACAGGATAGTGTCCTGGATTGAGTATCTCAGTTACCTGCCTGAAATCTCCATCGCTCAACACCGCTTTCTCTCAAAGGACTCCTTATATGAGTGCAAAGACAGTGGAATGCAGAAAGATTAGAGCTGATCTTGGGGTCCAGTGAACTGTCTACTGGCCAGTAAGTTACTATGAATTCACAAATGGTGAACTTCAATAGCATTCCTTCTGTGAGTGAATTTATTTGATCTGTTGGAATTTTGGGTGCAGAGTTCTTTTTCAAAATATAGGAATATGGCAGAAACAATTAAGGAAAACAGACTTGGAAACTTTGATCTGAATAGAGTCCTCTTTAAGTCTTTTATAACTGGGCTTCACTACAATACTTGGAGCCTTTTGTTTTCTCTGAGGCTTTTTCTCACTTAACCTGTGGGCCTGCATCTGTGTCTGCATTTGTGTGTGTGCTTATTAAGCACAGGGAATATTGAAGAACACAAAAAAGGTTGAAGGTGACAACTCAAAGTCTATCCACTGGCACTCTTGTAATCTCTTTCAATACAGCAATGGTTGTAGCGGTGAAGATTTTGAAAGAGATTCCCAAATTCATGTCCACACCAAGTATTTTCTGTAGTCTGATGCATAGTTGTCTCATGTATGACTGTTTTTCATATATGCACTGGTTTATAAAATACAGATTCCTTTTTATGCACTATTGAATTTATAGATATTTTATAAAACATTTTATCAATAGATAACAAAAGTATAAGCAATTGTCATGAGATCTTAATTTTTTCTTAATATTTTAAAAGGATCCTCATTCTTAAAATGTTAGAAATTATTGCAATACAAGATATAGAAGATTACATCTTTTCTCTAATCTTACCAGTTAGCAGTGGACCATCTTAGTGTATGCTGACCCTGCTTGGCTATTTGAAATGACAAAGTATGGGAATGTAAATTAAACAACTCCTGTGGCCGGGCGGTGGCTCACGCCTGTAATCCCAGCACTTTGGGAGGCCAAGGCAGGTAGATCACCTGAGGTCAGGAGTTTGAGACCAGTCTGGCTAACATGGTGAAACCCTCTCTTTACTAAAAATACAAAAATTAATTGGGCATGGTGGCAGGAGCCTCTATTCCCGCCTACTCGGGAGGCTGAGACATGAGAATCACTTGAACCAGGAGGTAGAGGTTACAGTGAGCTGAGACTGGGCCACTGTACTCCAGTGAGATTCTGTCTCAAAAAAAAAAAAAAAAAAGAAAGAAAGAAAAAAGAAAAACAAAAAACTGCTGTGCAGAATAATTTGATCTGATCTTTTATTTTTTTTTTATTTTTTATTTTATTTTATTTATTTTTTATTTTTTTTTGAGACGGAGTCTCGCTCTGTCGCCCAGGCTGGGGTGCAGTGGCCGGATCTCAGCTCACTGCAAGCTCCGCCTCCCGGGTTCATGCCATTCTCCTGCCTCAGCCTCCCAAGTAGCTGGGACTATAGGCGCCCGCCACCTCGCCCGGCTAGTTTTTTGTATTTTTTAGTAGAGACGGGGTTTCACCGTGTTAGCCAGGATGGTCTCAATCTCCTGACCTCGTGATCCGCCCGTCTCGGCCTCCCAAAGTGTTGGGATTACAGGCTTGAGCCACTGCGCCCGGCTGATCTTTTAAATTTTAAGTTTAAATGAACACATACTATTTCACTTCTCAATATCTACCCTAAAGAATTACTTGCATTGTGCAATAGGGGAAAAAATGAAAGAACCCAAAAGGTCTTTCTATGCAATGGTTAAACTGTGGTATCCCATTACATAAATGATGAAAATAAAGGTATGCCCTACTGAACTGATTTTGACAAGTCCTCAAACATATTATTAAATTTTTTTTACATGGCAAAATAACTATATTATATATCCCACATTTGTAAAAAATACAGCATTGCAATATGCAAATCCAAACTTGATTAACTATTTGGTTATCTAGGTAATTACTCAGAGTAGTGTGATTATCAACATAAAATAAGTAAATATTTGTACTTTCTATAGACTTAAACTGTTATTTTTCAATCTGAGTCTTTAATGCTCCTAGACATGTAATAAAATCGGCATCCTCCCCATAAAAATGTCTATTATTTTTTCCCTGATTTAATTTTTAACATGGCTTCCTGATAAGAGATCTTGTTTTGTTAATAAAATACTATTGCCATGATTTTACTTGAATCTTTAAGGATGATGTCCTATAATTTCAAACCAGAAGACACCAAAATGGAGAAAAGATAAAATGAAAGGAATAAGAGCAACATTCTTTAAACTATGGTGAACACAGAGTAAAAATCAAACAAGACGATAATAAGAATTTTGCCAGTGTTGCAGAAGTTTTGAGAAATATTTGATAGGGAAGCTGGGGTGGGGGAACACTGGGGCAAGAGGGTAACTCGTGCCTTGCTCCAGTGTCTTGCTAAGGAAGCTTCTGCAAGTTCCGCTGTCTCTCGTCTGGCATACATTTAGACCCTGGCCCATCCAAATGTAATAACATCTCAGTGATCTCCTCATTTGCCATGTCTGCAAGACTTTAATTTATTTGAACTTTCTATCTAAAAGGCACAAACTATAACATGGTTATCTTGTTACTTAAGTACACTGAGGCAGCAGGGCCTGGTGTTAAAGACCTAAAATATCTTTGGTGTAAAAGCCACAGCATTAGAAGAGAGCTTTCCCATTGCATATATGTTTTTTTCTTATCTTGTAACACCAGGACCCTTAAGCAGTGGTTCCAGGAATGGAAGAAAAGCTAGTCCTCTCTACTTTTTCATACTCACACAATCGAATAACATCATGTGATTATGATGGACTTTTACAATTCTTTGCATTTATTTGTCAGTGTGTGAACACACACACACACACACACACACACACACACACGAGATTATGTCTCTTTCTCCCAAATATCCAGTGAGCCATGTTGCTGTCAACTGGCCTTGCTGCAGAAAGGTCGACTGTACCTTTCTCCAAGTGTTTGTGCCAAAAGATGAGCAAAAGCAGTTACCAAGTAACAAAGCAGAATAAACCTTCTTCCAACCAGCATGGGTGGGAAGTTCATGGATTCTGGTCAGACAAACATTTTATTTCATAGAGAATTACTTTATAGATCATTTGTGGACTACCAGTTTTGTTTTTTTTTTTTTTAAATAGATCCACAGTAAAATGCATTTGATTTAAACTCTATTAAACATAATTCAGTCATTCTCAGATGATTCAGATAAACTTCAGAATCCCACACTGCTTCTGAATCATCTGGGAACATCAGTGGCTTTGTTCTGTAGCATATGGCAGACAGGTTAATACTGGCATCTGCTGAATTTTCACAGAAGGAACAAATGGATTATTATGCTCTTATTACAATCCAGTGGTTGGTTAGGTATGATTTTTACTAGTCAGCAGCATTTCAAAGACATTTAAATCTGGCGTGTGGAAAATCAGAAATGTCAACATTTTGTCTTTCACGAAGCATGAAGCAGGCCCTGTGCTATCATTTGATATAATAAGGATCCTGTGTACTTGTCTTTTTGAATAAATTCTGCTTTGTGGTGAAATTAGCTTTCATGCATTACGGGTGTTAAATTGACAATTTGTCAATGATCATCAAAAGCCTGTAAAACTAGCATACTCTTAAACTCAGAAATTAAACTCAGAAATTCTAACTTCTGAGAAGTTTTCCTAAGTAAATAATTGAACAAGTGATTAAAGTGAGTCTATAATAACGTCCTTAGCAGCACTGTTTATAAGAAGATATACAGTTGAAAACAATCTCAAATGTGCCTCAGTAGAAAATTGGTTAGACTGTAGTAGATCCATGTAATCGTTATGTATGTGTATACCTAAGTGGAATACTGTGTTGCTATTGAAATTATATATTGCTAATATGTTAAAAATAGTCATAAACAAGGTAAATTAAAGAAATGGTGTATGAAATGATATGTATGACATAATCCTATTTTATTAAGAAAGAAAATGTCTGTGCATGCACAGGAAAATGGTAGAATATATCACATACTCATCATGTTCAATTCTGGGTGGTATGATTCTAGGGAGTGGCTTTTAATTTCTACTTTATATATTTTGAATTGTTTGGTTTTAAAAAAATTTTATGTGTGTGTTGCTTTTAAAATCCAAAAGAATGAACAATTGAGGGTATTTTCTTTTCAATTTTGGAAGAAAAGATAATAAACCTGTGGTGTAGGATGGGAATGTCACCATGAGGGAGAAGCCGAAAAGCTAAGAAATGACTGTTTTGCGTGCCTAAGGCTAATTAATGTAGGGAGCCTCAGAGTTGAAGAATTTCCAACCCTATCAGGTCATTTGGCATGGACACAATTTTACCTATAAAGTCAATTGATATGTTCTTGAACCAGCAACTGGACATGTTATGATTGAAAATGCCATGAAACTATTTTAGTTCTTTTTTTTGTTCTTAACTTTATAAACAATCTTAATATCTTTCTTTATTAGTAGTCATAAAAAGATCCTTAGAAATTTTGCCCCGTGATATGGTTAGGCTTTATGTCCCTACCCAAATCTCATCTTGAATTGTACTCCCCATAATCTCCACATGTCAAGGGAGAGACCAGGTGGAGGTGACTGAATCATGGGGCAGTTTCCCCCATGCTGTTCTCATGATAGTGAGTTCTCACAAGATCTGATGGTTTTATAAGGGGCTCTTCCTTCTTCATTTGGCACTCTAGTGAAGAAGGTGCCTTGCTTCTCCTTCACCTTTTACCATAATTGTAAGTTTCCTGAGGCCTCCCCAGCCATGCTGAACCGTGAGTCAGTTAAACCTCTTTCCTTTATAAGTTACCCAGTCTCAGGCAGTTCTTTATAGCAGTGTGAAATGGACTAATACACTCTAGTAGCTGTGTATCCTAGAAAAGGGGCTCCAAATGGAGAATGATTGCCTATAAACTTTAAGCTGTACCGAGCGAGAAGAGTCAGAAGAGACAGTTGGAGATGATCAGTTGTTCAGGTCGCTCCACTGAGAAATCAAAGATGAAGAGAAGTTACATGTGATGTGGCCTATGTGGCAAATCTAGTTCATGTCAGAGCTAACAGCCAGCAATATCCAGCCATGAAGCCCAGTGGGTAGGTGAAAGGAGAAAGATGGTAACTTCTCAAAATAGTGGGAAATTAAGGACTTAAGGTTATATTCCATTAAGGGGATGGAGGAGTTTTGCTTTTAGGATAGGTGTATAAGTTCGTTTTCACACTGCCATAAAGAACTGCCTGAGATGGGTAATTTATAAAAAGAGGTTTAATTGACTTACAGTTCTGCATGGCTGGGGAGGCCTCAGGAAACTTACAATCATGGAGGAAGGGGAAGCAGGCACCTTCTTTACAAAGCGGCAGAAGAGAGAAGAGTGAGGGAAGCAGGAACTTGCCAAACACTTATAAAAGACATCAGATCTTGTGAGAATTCACTCACTGTCATGAGCACAGCATGAGGGAACCACCCCCATGATCCAATCAGCTCCCACCACATTCCTGCTTCAACACCTGACACCTAGGGATTACAATGCAAGATGAGATTTGAGTAGGGACACAAAGCCTAACCCTATCAATTGGGATATCCCATATGGAGTTTTGTGCCTCTTGCTTGTCTTGGAAGAAGGCGGCCCCAAGTAATAGTCATGACCTCATGGCTGATCCAGAGATGTAAAAAAGCAAATTGAGACTTCCTGTTTTGATTAGTTTGGGAAGCAGTTATTAAGGATTGATTCTCCCTGTTGTGGTTAAAGCTGTCTACCAAGAAATAAGCCAAATGAATATTAGGCCAAGAATCTGAAGGGTGAAGCCAAACCACTGGGAAGAGCTTTCTACTGCAACTACAATGTGATTGAATTAGAAAGGAACATTCGAACCATGTCATGTTGTCACCTTAAATTCAACAAGTCTAAAATTGAACTCATCTTTCCTCACGAAGCGGCTCCTTAACTGAACTTTCCTAACAACAGGAAGACACTGCAGTGCAGAATGCTTTGCCACGACATATCTGTCTATTATTTCATTTGGTTATCACACATAAGAAAATTTAACTCTAAAATTTAACTTTAAAAGATTAATCAAAGGGCTGCAGATTAGTAAGAGACCAATTCTAAAACCCAAGTTTTCTGAATCTTAATCTAGTCATCCGTTAGCAACTATATCACACTGCCCCCCCTCCATATTTGTGAAGTAAACCAGCCCATTTTATAGAATTACTAAGTGACATTTTATTTGTATTGGCTTTTGAGGATTGCACATGAGCAGATTTTGGTAAACATGAAGTCAGATTTTCTCAAGTAGCAAAGAAGAAACCAACCAACCTTTGGAATCATTAATCCTGTTTTTTTATGAGATACCTCAGTGAAAAAAACATTCATAACATTCTTATTATTGAAGTCAAAAGATGACACAGATGAAATAAAGTACTGACTCTAAGCCTAAAAATGCCTAGTTTATAACTCTAACATGAGCAAACCATCGTCAGTTATATTAGGTTAATATATGGTATAAGTGGTATGGTTCTGTTTTGTTTTAATTTGCAAATTATTTTGGCTTTGCAATGATGTAAGAATTATAAGCATGTTCTAGAGAAGTGCCATACAACATTGTACCTATAGTTAACAATATGGTTAATAATTTTTACAATTTTAAAGTGTATTGTACACTTTAAAGTATGCCAACAGGGTGGATTTCATGTTAAGTGTTCTTACCACAATTTTAAAAAGAATTATTAGCATGAAATGTTTACATATCTGGATTTCTATTTTGTAGATATGTAAGTAACATTGTAATAAAAACTGTAACTCTCCAGTACAAAAAGCAGCTTGCTACACAATGCAGCCCCACACCCATACCCAACCCATTGGCTTGGTCAGCACCCATCCTTTCTTGGCACTCTGTATCTCAGTACACATTCTACCTTCAAAAATAGCTAAGTCAAACATGTTCAAAATAGCTATTTCCTCTTGAGTTTGAGCATCTGCAGTTCCCCAGCCCCAATTCTTTATTTGGAAATAAGTATTAGGAGAAACATATCTAGCATAGTGATATTGATTTGTAATTTCCTCAAATAGACATTCACTTTAGATGACTACAAAAGCTAAATAGAGTTCAGGAGCTCGAGACCAGCCTGGGCAACATAGTGAAACCCCATCTCTTAAAAAAAAAAAAATACTAAAGTTAGCTGGGTGTGGTAGTGTGCACCTGTAGTCCCAGCTACTCAGGAGGCTAAGGTGGGAGAATTGCTTGAGCCTGGGAGGTCAAGGCTGTGGTGAGCTGTGATCACATTACTGCATTCTGGCCTGGGTGACAGAGTTAGACTCTGTCTAAAAAAAAAAGAGCTAAGTAATATATACACATGTGAAGTCCTCTGTGTCTCTTCTGCCTTCCTCAGCCCATCGACATCTATCTAAATACACACCTGCGGGCCATTGTGATGTGCCCAGCATGGTGGTGGTATGATACTAAGGCATGTTTTAGAGCAAAAGGGGGGGCCTTAAAGGGAGCTGCCACCCCTTCAAAATGCACTGACTCTAAAGCATCCTACCAATTGTCACTAACACTTTCTCTCTCCAGTGAAAAGGAACTGGAGGGAAAAACAAAATCCAAGCAAAGAAGATATCCTACTCCCAATTTTAATAATACTTATTATTGAATATATTTAATTTTAATAATATTTATTATTTAATATTTATTATATTATGTTTATTATAATTATTAAATAAATTTAATAATTTTGGCTTATTAGCACCAGTCTCAGTTTGTTAGTGTAACTTGATTCTTTTCTGATCTTCGTGACAGTGTCTACACAAATAACTCATGCAACATGCTATATCTTTTGAAGTAAGCGTTTTGATTATTTTTCGTTCAATACTTGGGGTCCCTTCTTCTAAATCTTACATGCTGGTAATCAGCTTTGTAAAGAATTCCTAACCCAAGGCCAGGCCTGGTGGCTTATGCCTGTAATCCCAGTACTTTAGGAGGCCGAGGCAGGCGGATCATGAGGTCAGGAGTTCGAGACCAGCCTGGCCAGTTTGGTGAAACGCCATCTCTACTAAAACACAAAAATTAGCTGGGCATGGTGGCGCGTGCCTGTAATCCCAGCTACTTGGGAGGCTGAGGTAGGAAAATCACTTGACCCCAGGAGGCGGAGGTTACAGTGAGCTGAGATCGTGCTGCTGCACTCCAGCCCGGGTGACAGTGCGAGACTCCGTCTCAAAAAAAAAAAAAAAAAAAAAAAAAAAACAGCTAACCCACAGTTTCCAAAGGAACTTGTTTTTGTGTAGAATGTTTTAGTTTAAGTTGTTTTTTGGTAATTGTAAATTATCTTCTGTAGCTATTGAATTAATGCACTTCACATAGTTAAAAGTTTGAAAGCTTAAGGAACTGAACCATCCTTTTAGACGTATGTGGTTCATTAAGCAGTTAAGTTCAGAAAAGGGCTCAGGGCTGTTCCTGCCAAGAAGTTGGTGGAGACATTTGGCAAGTGGCATGCTCAAGAGGTTGTCTTTGTAATGTTGCAGAATCGCCTACCAGAGGAATGATGATGATGAAGAGGAGGCAGCCCGGGAACGGCGCCGCCGAGCCCGACAGGAACGGCTGCGGCAGAAGCAGGAGGAAGAATCCTTGGGACAGGTGACCGACCAGGTGGAGGTGAATGCCCAGAACAGGTACTCTCCTCTTTGGGACAGGGAATTTCTAACTAACGTGTTAGCCTGTCTGTTGAATGGAATTTGTCAAGCAAAGCGTTCCTTTCTCAGCCCAACTCAACCCTTTTTCAGGTTAACTTGTTGAATTATTTGCAGTTATTTTAGGCAACTAATCTGATTAGATAGACAATCTGATTTAGACATTAGGAGACAATATTCTATTTCTCTCCACCCCGTTCCCATCTCATAAACATACCCCACTTGAAGGCTTTTATTTCATTTTACAATCTAGCATTTGTTTAATAACTATGGTGTGCTATATCTTGTGTGTATATATATATAGATATATGTGTGTGTATATGTATATTTTTTCTGTTTAATTCTTTTTTTACATTTCAATAGCTTTTTGGGAACAGGTGGGATTTTGGTTACATGGATAAGTTCTTTAATGGTGATTTCTGATATTTTAGTGCACTCATCACCCGAGCAGTGTATGCTATACCCAATGTGTAGTATTTTATTCCTCACACCCCTCCTACCTTTCTCCCTGAGTCCCCAGTGTCCATTATATCACTTTTGTACCTTTGCATCCTCATAGCTTAGCTCCCACTTCTAAGTGAGAACATATGATATTTGGTTTTCCATTCCTGAGTTACTTCACTTAAAATAATGGTCTCCAGCTCCATCCAGGTTGCCATGAATTCCATCATTGTGTTCCTTTCTATGGCTGAATAGTATTCCATGGTGTGTGTGTGTGTGTGTGTGTGTGTGTGTGTGTGTGTGTGGTAAGTAGCTTCTAACTGGGGAGTAGGTATAGCAAAAGGGAAATAGGTATAATTTCTGGGGTTCACTAACCGACTTTGCTCCCAATTTGACCATATATATATATGATATATATATATATGTATTTATATATACACAACACATTTTCTTTACCCACTCATTGGTTGATGGGCATTTAAGCTGCTTCCATATTTTTGCAATTGCAAATTGTGCTTCTATAAACGTGCGTGTGCGAGTATATTTTGCATATAATGACTTCTTTTCCCCTGGGTAGATACCCAGTAGTGGGACTGCTGGATCAGATGTTAGTTCTACTTTTAGTTCTTTAAGGAATCTATACTGTTTTCTGGTGGGTTATTTCTTTAAATAAGAAAAAGTATTTACATTTATTCTGTAGGGTATTGCTATCCATTGTGAACTGAAGATATGCTAGTATAGTAGAGTTCTCCGTGCCTACCATTAATAGGTAACACATGAATTTTTAAAGTAGGCATGAATTGCAGATGTCTTCTTTTTTCCAGGATACAGCCTGAATCAATAGTCTCTGATCATTATAATATTCAACAAGATACAGAATTCTGCTTAATTTAATGTGATTATTCAAACACAACGAGTTTGCTATTACACATTTTCTCATTCAGGCCCTGGTAGAAATCAGGGAAGTTGAGAATGCCTAATAGGTTCAACTTCTTCAAAGAGGGCTTTTGCAGCAGAAGGTCACATGGTTCATTATGCTAATGGTTAGTATATGTCATTTATATGCCCCAAGGTCTAAAAAAGATGAGGATATTTGAGGAGGAAAATGGAGAAAATAATTTTAATTTAAAACCATGGACTGATTATAATGGTTACACTATATAAGATCTCACATGTGGTTTTGGTTTTAGTTTGTTTTACTTTGTTTAATTCAGTCTGTTTAGAAAATTCTAAAGGGAATGGGTCCCGGCCTCCTTAACCCAAGTTTGGGAGGCTGTATTAGAAGGTTTCTGAAAGCGGTCTTGAAAATGTTGGCTGGTAGCACAGATATTGGTTACCCTTTCCCTCAGTAAGTAGCTTCTAACTGGGGAGTAGGTATAGCAAAGGGGAAATAGGTATAATTTCTGGGGTTCACTAACTGACTTTGACTCCCAATTTGACCTTTCACTAACTGTATTTCTTCAGTTAAATGGAAATAAAAATTATACCTTTCTCCTAAAAATGCTGCTAAACTTAAACTATGTAACAATGCAGGTAAAATGCAGAGTGTCTTACACATAGTAAGCACTCAATAAATTTTCACTGTTACCAGATTCTTAACACGGGAGGGCAACATAGTTATTCACTGCCTTTTCTATTTTCAAGCTGAGAGAGAAATAATAGAGTTTTAAAAATGGTATTTTGATGCCTTTCCTGAATCTTGTTATTAATGAGTGGTCAACAGAAGCTTAAAAAGTTACTGCTGGTCTGTAGTTTTCTTGCTTTTAAAATCTTGCTTTTCCTTGTGCTTCTCTTCTCATATTTGGCTATTATTCATTATTTCATTGCTATTGATCGAATTCAAATTCTTTTTTTTTTAGAAAATCATATTGAGGTTTGAGAATGTGTGATTTATCTCTGATACATTAGTTAGCCACAAGAAGAATAAGTCTTCTTGGGGCTAAACCACTCTAACTGGCATATGATATCTACTGGTGATTGTGGTCATGATTTATAAATAGGCAAAGAAATGTTCAATACAGTTTGTTGGTTTCTTAGCATAAGAGTACTTCAATCTGGCTAGCACTTTGGAATTTTGGTGCCTTCTTAAAATTATTAGAATTCAATTGATCCAAATGCTCTCTCTATAGGCTTCCCCTTCAATTATAAATTTTTTACATTTGTAGGGACATTTAATCCTTATATGTCTAATTTCCTGGAGGCAGTATCCTGAAGCAAAAGTAAAGGCCAAGAAAGTTTTAAAGCTAGTTTTTACTATGCCAGTTTTCGTTGTTAAATATGAAATGTGTTTTTCCAAAATTAAGTGAATTTGAACTTCGAAAGGGCCAAGTTTGGTCTGAACGATGACATTTGATGGAGTTTCTAAACATTGAAAGACAAATTCTTCCAACTCTGGTCACAGTTCTGGTATCACATGACTGGTTGTTTCCTACAAGTAGAAACCAACACCCTGGCTTGGACAGTGTCCAGCATCCTCCAATAGTGAGGGAGGTGATGGACAACAGTTTAACTTTTGGAGATTTTTTTTCGTTTTTAAAATAAATGTCAAATTTAACTGCCCTTTTTCCACTGTAGAAAAGATGGACAAGAAACCTTTTATTCATGGAAATCTTGACAAAGAAGGTAGATTGTGTATACATTAGTTAGGGTAATGCTGGCTGCTATAAAGATTAGTACCTCCAAATTTTAAGTTTAGTGCAGTAACACTTACCATTATGCATATTTCCATCTAGTTGGTGGAACCAGCCACCTGTCTTCTTTTCTCTTGTGATTCTCAATCCCTAGGGCTTGGCGCTTACTGATCTACCAACAGACAGAGATAGAGAAGACAGGGAGTGCACCTCTGTTTGTTCATCGCCTTGGTTGGGTACTTTGTTTACATTTCATTGGCAGTTATTGGTCACCTGGCCCCGCCTAGGTGCAAAGAAAGGAGATGGTGCAAATTTAATCCTTGAGTGGTGATCACTCCCCCCGACTATGGAAGGAGGAGCAGGAATTGTAAGGGACACTTAGATGTCTCTTCCATTGGGGTCATTGGCATGAGTGTGGAATCTCAACACTGTAATGTATATTTTCTTCCTCTCAAAGTACCTTGGGAGCCTCCAATCCAGATCAGGAATTCTAGATGACTTGGTGACATGTGAGAATACTACATGACATCGAAGGAATTCACTTATTATTTCAGTTTGATCCTTAAGTTTGAATTCCCCAAGTAGCAAGTCCAGAAACAAAGATTTGACTGCAAGTCGTTTATTTGTAAGGTGACGCTAGGAAACGCTGGTGGGGGTGTGGGAAGGTGAGACAGAAAAGGGAAGGCCACCAAATAAAGGTTGCATGACCAAGCACATCACCACTGGTTATCTGGAGCTTCACTCCACTGGGAAACTCTGAGGTCCAGTGTGGAACACACACCTCGGAGTTTTCCAACTCAAAAAGTGAGGGATGCTGAGGTATCTAAACACTAAGGCTCATCAATTTTTGTTTGAAAACTGCTCCCAGGGGTCATTAACACCTAAAGCACTTCTGGCATGTGGAGTAGACTCCAGTGCCAGAGAAAGGCTTGCACATGCTGTCCGCTGAAAGCCAGGCAGGCATGTACTAAAATGGTAACGTACTGGGGACACGGGCGGGCTTGGCACTACTGGCATCTGCTGTAGTCCTGGGTGGCACAGGCTGTATGAATGCTGCTGACTGATGAATGAGCAAGCTGTCTTTGCTGTTGTTCTTTCTGTTGTACAGTGTGCCTGACGAGGAGGCCAAGACAACCACCACAAACACTCAGGTGGAAGGGGATGATGAGGCCGCGTTCCTGGAGCGCCTGGCTCGGCGAGAGGAAAGACGCCAAAAACGCCTTCAAGAGGCTCTGGAGCGGCAGAAGGAGTTCGACCCAACAGTAACAGATGCAAGTCTGTCACTTCCAAGCAAAAGAATGCAAAATGACACAGCAGAAAACGAAACTCCCGAGAAGGAAGAAAAACGTGAAAGTCGCCAGGAAAGATACGAGATAGAGGAAACAGAAACAGTCACCAAGTCCTACCAGAAGAATGATTGGAGGGATGCTGAAGAAAACAAGAAAGAAGACAAGGAAAAGGAGGAGGAGGAAGAAGAGAAGCCAAAGCGAGGGAGCATTGGAGAAAATCAGGTAGAGGTGATGGTAGAAGAGAAAACAACTGAAAGCCAGGAGGAAACAGTGGTAATGTCATTAAAAAATGGGCAAATCAGTTCCGAAGAGCCTAAACAAGAGGAGGAGAGGGAACAAGGTTCAGATGAGATTCCCCATCATGGAAAGATGGAAGAGGAAGACAAGGAAAGAGCTGAGGCAGAGAGGGTAAGGTTGGAAGCAGAAGAAAGAGAAAGAATTAAAGCCGAGCAAGACAAAAAGATAGCAGATGAACGAGCAAGAATTGAAGCAGAAGAAAAAGCAGCTGCCCAAGAAAGAGAAAGGAGAGAGGCAGAGGAGAGGGAAAAGATGAGGGAGGAAGAGAAAAGGGCAGCAGAGGAGAGGCAGAGGATAAAGGAGGAAGAGAAAAGGGCAGCAGAGGAGAGGCAGAGGATAAAAGAGGAAGAGAAGAGGGCAGCAGAGGAGAGGCAGAGGATAAAAGAGGAAGAGAAGAGGGCAGCAGAGGAGAGGCAGAGGATAAAAGAGGAAGAGAAAAGGGCAGCAGAGGAGAGGCAAAGGGCCAGGGCAGAGGAGGAAGAGAAGGCTAAGATAGAAGAGCAGAAACGTAACAAGCAGCTAGAAGAGAAAAAACGTGCCATGCAAGAGACAAAGATAAAAGGGGAAAAGGTAGAACAGAAAATAGAAGGGAAATGGGTAAATGAAAAGAAAGTGCAAGAAGATAAACTTCAGACAGCTGTCCTAAAGAAACAGGTACAGTAAACATTTTGCACCAAATGTGTGATGCCTGTGACTTGTGAGAAATGTAATGCACATCTGATTTGGGACTGAGGCCACATGCATATAGCTCACATGCTTGATCATTTGGCAAGCTGTTCATTTTTTCAGGCCATAGCAATACACAAGCATGCGGCAATTGATTGATGGCTGAATATTCAATCAACCAACTTTACTGGGACAGCCAGTAAATTTGGCTGTCCAGAAGACAGAGAGAAATTGATTGCTCTGTGCTTGATTGTTATGAATACCAAAAAAATGAATTAATCCAAAGATGATAAATGTGGTGGTGGTGTGTTGGCTTCTGATTCTGCACCTGCATCTAAACTCATTCTTTTAATTATCTTTCCTCTATCCATAGGTCTGCATGAGGCAAGAGGCCCTTAACTCCTTACCTCACTCATGGGTTTGATGTTGAATTAAAAAAATGATAAGAGCTGGGGTGGGAAATAGACATGAAGAACAATGGTCAGACATTTCATCTTAAGAAGGCAAAAACAGGCTGGGCGCGGTGGCTCACGCCTGTAATCCCAGCACTTTGGGAGGCCGAGGTGGGCGGATCACGAGGTCAGGAGATCAAGACCATCTTGGCCAACATGGTGCAACCCTGTCTCTACTAAAAATACAAAATTAGCTGGGTGTGGCGGCATGTGCCTGTAATCCCAGCTACTCAGGAGGCTGAGGCAGGAGAATCACTTGAAACCGGGAGGCAGAGGTTGCAGTGAGCCAAGATTGTGCCACTGCACCCCAGCCTGAGCAACAGGGCGAGACTCCATCTCAACAACAAAAACAACAACAAAAAAAAAAAGAAAGAAAGAAAAAAAGAAGGCAAAAACAAACCCCTGGAAATTAACTGGTAATAAAGAGGGGAAAGGAACTGCTGGGAACCTTTCCTTTAAAAAAAGTCAAAACCCTGATTTGCCAACATGTAGACCTCAGCTTAATGTAGACTTGCAGAAAGCCATTAATTTAGGGTAGTATCAATTTATAATTGACTGGTAATTAAGAGCATACATGCTTCTTTATTATCTGGGTGACACAAATTCATGTGGCCTGAGGAAGGGTGGAAATAGTAGGGGGAAAATGTTTGTAAGCTTTGAGAAAGATTTTTTTCTGTCTGCAAGGCTGCATTAAAAACGCTGTACCTAATCACCACCACCACACCACCACCACTCCTAAAAAAAGAAAAAAAGAGATGCTTTCACATTCACCTTTCCAGAGCAAATTCTTTGTCACTAAGCCTGCATTGCACTGAAGGTGTCTTTAACTCCTGCTTCTGTACAAGAGGCTCATGAACAAAGCTATAATTGAGATCATGAGCAAAGTGCACCAAACCACACACGAGGTTTGTAAACACACGAGGAGTGTCACATCATGCTAGATTTCAGTAAGCGCAATGGCAGGCACACGAGAAGATGCTGGGGTGGGAAGAAAATAGCCCACCTTGCTGTTTAGAACCACTGTGCTGTGAACGCTGAGACGGCAGAAGAGAAGCCATCCCATGCAGCACGTGCAAAGCGATCTGAGCACCCTGTCACTCTTGTAAACTAGAAAGGGCTTCTTTTACTTGTGTGACCTTACCATTCTTGAAAATAAAAAGGGAGAAGAGAAGGGAGCTAAAGTACAAGCTAAAAGAGAAAAGCTCCAAGAAGACAAGCCTACCTTCAAAAAAGAAGAGGTAAATATGATTGAGAAGTAATGATCGTAAAGCAACAGAAAAAGCAGTCAGTGTTCCAAAATATCTCAGGTCTGATGATCTCAAAATTGTAACCCCATATCCAGTGTATTTCAAGCCATGACTCACAATCCATTGAATAGTAAGATCAGCTTAGAGTGTCTCAAAATTAATTAAATGTATCAGTCAGCATTTTTTAAAAAATGAAATGGATAGAAAGCATCACAGGGCACTGTAGGTAGTAAGTATTGCATTGTCATGTGAATTGTCTTTTTTTCTGTGGGACGCCATCAAAAAGACTTGAAAAACACTGCTGGAATCAATTTATCCTGCTTTCTATTCTTCTGAATGCTAATTTTTTTTTCCTTGAGCCATTCTACTTTCATTTCAATCATGAAATATTTCCAACTGGCCTTGATTAATGCTTTAACTTTTCAAAGGAAAAATACCCATACACATCTCAGTAGAAAATTTGATGAACTGAAGATGATATTTGATTTTCAAAAGAAAAGTTTGGCCAAATGTTCTGCATTGCATTTCTGAGGCACACACAGGAGCGGGTACCAGGGTGTTTGACTGTAGGTAAGTGAACAAGGAGCTCTACAGATAGAATGGCACAGGGTTTGACAGTAGTCAGAACACCACATCAGAACACCTGATTGCATTTCAACTTTGGTGCTGTGTTTGCCCCAAATAATCTTAAAAATTGTGACTATATCGAGTAAGTTCACAAAACTTACTAGAATGTGGTAAAACTGAATTATTAGAAGTAGGAAGACCCGAAGTTCTTCGCCAAGAGACCGGTGAGGTGATTTGTAGCCAACAAGCTCCAACCCACATGGACTGTTGCTACATTTCTCTGCCTATCATGGCATCTATTAAGAAAGCTAAAAATCTTAAACAGAAATCCATATTTAGAAAACAGGTGACCAGATTAAATAGGGGGTGGATTATTTTCTTAAATATGTTTTGTCAATTTCACGTGAAAAATGAAAACCCCTAGTTCATGTTACATGTTACATTTCGGGAGGCTGAGGCAGGAGAATGGTGTAAACCCAGGAGGTGGAGCTTGCATGAGCTGAGATCCGGCCACTGCAGTCCAGCCTAGGCCACAGAGCAAGACTCCGTCTCAAAAAAAAAAAAAAAAAAAAAAAGATGTATGTTCCTCTGTTTCTAATAGAAGTTGCGGTGGTTTGGAAGTGAAAATTGAATATGAGCACAGGCCATATAAAGGAAGGAGAAAGTGTAAATGCTAATAACAGGAAAACTGCATTTAGCTCTCATGAGGCAGTCAAGGAAATCATTCATTGAACATGTTGGGAAACACTTTTCATTTGGTGACCAAATGCCTACAAATTCATTTACAAAAAAGAAAAATGAAAGTTACCTCAGAACTAAACTCAGAAATATGTCCCACATGGGTTCTTGTAGTGTTTCTTGGTGAATGTCTTTATAGAAAGAAGTGGGCATGAAATGATGATTCAGTAATTAAACACGTGGGGGAAGGAGGCTGTAGAAAACACTGGAGTCTATATTTAAAATTTCATTCAGTTCACTAAAATGGGATTTGTTTTTACTGACCAAAGCTTTCTGTACCTATGTAGAGTGTCTGAGAACTAGAAGGGCCCATCAGTTGCCACTCGGATGATCCTTTTGTCTCTTTTCAGATAAGGCCCCAGTTCAACAGCATCCTTGGTGTCAATCAGATACTCCCAGGAATGACTGAGCCCTGCCCTTTTCCCCAGTTGCCCCTCAGCACATTCCAGCCAGTTCCAAAACATTTGGCCTGTTTTTGACACAAGGCCAGATAAGCTACTCAAACTGGTTAAAAAAAAAGAAAAAGAAAGAAAACGAATCCAATCTATGTTCCTTTTTTAACATTGTGTACATAACCTGCCGGTCGAAAGACTAGGTTTTCCCTTTCCAGCTAGTTGTGTTGTTCCTTTATGTAGACAGCTTTAAATCATGTTTACATGATTCAGCCATTTTAAACAACCTCTTCCTATTTTTTTTTTTTCCTTTTTGTTCAAAGAAAGAAAGAAAGCAACTAACTAAAACCTTTCCTTTCAAGGATTTATGCAGCATAGGATAGGGCAATCACAAGTAAACACAAACATCACGTGAGCCTT